>NC_134699.1:52085585-52190585 GCF_050947455.1 Rhinoderma darwinii
CGGGCGGGTACCCAAGTCCTCTCCTCGGGCCCGTATCCTCTCCAATGGACCAGGTACTGGAGGGAGCCTTGGACCATCTTGCTGTCCACAATCATGGCCACCTCGAATTCCACCCCCTCAGGGGTGAGGACGGGAACAGGAGGTCTCCTCGAGGGAGCCAAGGACGGGGAGCAGCGTTTGAGGAGGGAGGCATGAAACACGTCGTGTATCCGAAAAGACGGGGGTAACTCCAGCCGGAAGGAGACAGGATTGAGGACCTCAATGACCTTATACGGCCCAATAAACCGGGGAGCAAACTTCTTGGACGGAACCTTGAGACGCAAGTTCCTAGACGACAACCACACCAGATCCCCGACCATAAACAGGGGGTTAGCAGAACGTTTTTTATCAGCCTGAGTTTTTTGTACGCTCTGGGACACCTCTAGGTTTTTCTGAACCTGGGCCCAGACTGTGCACAGTTCCCGATGAACGACCTCTACCTCGGGATTGTTGGAACTACCAGGTGAAACGGAGGAGAACCGTGGATTAAACCCAAAATTACAAAAAAAAGGAGAGACCCCTGACGAGTTACTGACCCGGTTATTAAGGGAAAATTCGACAAGGGGAATGAAAGAGACCCAATCAAATTGACAGTCAGAGACAAAACACCTTAAATATTGTTCTAGAGATTGATTAGTCCTCTCCGTTTGGCCATTGGTTTCAGGATGGAAGGCAGAGGAGAAGGACAGATCAATCCCCAACTTCATACAGAAGGCTCTCCAAAACAATGAAACAAATTGTACCCCTCTGTCCGAAACAATATTGACAGGGACCCCATGGAGACGCAGGATGTGTTTGACAAACAAGGTAGCCAACGTTTTGGCGTTGGGTAGTTTCTTGAGGGGCACAAAGTGGCACATCTTACTGAAGCGGTCCACCACCACCCACACCACCAACTTGCCTTTGGATGGATGCAAATCGGTGATAAAATCCATGGAGATATGTGTCCAAGGTCTCTGGGGAATGGGCAACGAACGCAGTAAGCCCGCTGGTCAGGACCTGGGAGTCTTGGACCTAGCACAAACCTCACAAGCGGCGACGTAGGCCTTAACGTCTTTAGGCAACCCAGGCCACTAATAATTTCTGGTAATGAGGTGTTTGGTACCCAGGATGCCTGGATGGCCAGATAGTGCGGAGTCATGATTTTCCCTAAGTACCCTTAGCCGGAATTGCAGGGGAACAAACAGCTTGTTCTCAGGAAGGTTCCCGGGAGCTGCACCTTGATCAGCAGCAATATCCGAGACTAAATCAGAATCGATTGAGGAAATGATTATACCTGGAGGCAAAATACAAGCAGGATCTTCCTCCGAAGGAGGGCTGGCCATGAAGCTACGCGACAGTGCATCAGCCTTAATATTTTTAGACCCAGCCCTATAGGTAACCAAAAAATTGAATCTGGTAAAAAATAACGCCCATCGAGCTTGTCTCGGGTTTAGCCTCCGGGCAGATTCTAGGAAAACCAGATTCTTGTGGTCGGTAAGGACCGTTACCTGGTGCCTAGCCCCCTCCAGGAAGTGGCGCCACTCTTCAAATGCCCATTTAATGGCTAAGAGTTCGCGGTTGCCAATATCATAGTTACTTTCAGTTGGCGAAAACTTCCTGGAGAAGTAGGCACAGGGGCGGAGATGGGTGAGGGACCTGGTACCCTGGGACAAGACAGCCCCCACTCCCACCTCAGATGCGTCAACTTCCACGATACATGGCTCCATTTGGTTGGGCTGACCCAGCACCGGGGCCGAGACAAAGCACTTCTTAAGGACCTCAAAAGCCTGGACAGCCTCAGGAGGCCAGTGGAGGAGATCAGCACCTTTGCGAGTGAGGTCCGTAAGGGGTTTAGCGATGACCGAGAAGTTAGCAATAAATCTCCTGTAATAATTAGCGAACCCCAAAAAACATTGTAACGCCTTCAGGGAGGCAGGTTGGACCCATTCCGCCACAGCCTGAACCTTGGCGGGGTCCATGCGGAATTCATGAGGAGTGAGGATTTGACCCAAAAATGGAATCTCCTGTACCCCAAACACACATTTTTCGGTTTTGGCAAACAGTTTGTTTTCCCGAAGGACCTGGAGCACCTTCCTGACATGCTCAATGTGGGAGGACCAGTCCTTGGAAAACACCAGTATGTCATCAAGGTACACTACCAGAAAAATCCCCAGGTAATTTCTCAAAATCTCATTTATGAAATTCTGGAAGACCGCAGGGGCATTACACAACCCAAAGGGCATGACGAGGTATTCGAAATGGCCTTCGGGTGTGTTAAACGCAGTCTTCCACTCATCCCCCTCTTTGATGCGAATAAGGTTATACGCCCCCCGTAGATCCAATTTAGAAAACCATTGGGCCCCCTGAACCTGATTAAAGAGATTAGGAATCAAAGGAAGGGGATACTGGTTCCTTACCGTGACCTTATTCAGGCTACGGTAGTCAATGCATGGCCTAAGACCACCATCCTTCTTCCCCACGAAGAAGCCGCCAGCACCTACCGGAGAAGAAGAGGGACGAATGTAACCCTTGGTCAGGGATTCCTGGATATACACTCTCATAGCTTCACGTTCGGGACAAGAAAGATTAAATATCCTACCCTTAGGAAGCTTAGCTCCTGGTACTAATTCGATAGCACAATCGTATTCTCTATGAGGAGGTAACACTTCGGAGGCCTCCCTAGAGAAAACATCAGCAAAGTCCTGAACAAACTCGGGTAGCGTATTCGCCTCCTTAGGGGGAGAAATAGAATTAACAGAAAAACATGACGTACAACATTCATTACCCCATTTGGTTAGCTCCCCAGTATTCCAGTCAAACGTGGGATTATGCAACTGCAACCAGGGAAGACCTAGAACCAAATCGTACGATAATCCCTGCATCAACAGTACAGAGCATTGCTCCAAATGCATGGAGCCAACAAGGAGTTCAAAAACAGGGGTATGCTGTGTAAAATAACCATTAGCAAGAGGAGTGGAGTCGATACCCACTACCGGGACAGGTTTAGGCAAATCAATCAGAGGCATAGCAAGGGACATAGCAAATTCCACAGACATGATATTAGTAGAGGACCCTGAATCCACGAAGGCACTGCCGGTAGCAGACCTACCACCAAAAGAGACCTGAAAGGGAAGCAAGATCTTAGTACGTTTCATATTTACGGGAAATACCTGTGCGCCCAAGTGACCTCCCCGATGATCACTTAGACGCGGAAGTTCTCTGGCTGCCATCTTACACTTAGGACAGTTGTTCACTTGATGCTTGTTGTCCCCACAGTAGAAGCAGAGACCATTCTTCCTGCGGAATTCTCTACGTTGTTGGGGGGACACGGAGGCCCCGAGTTGCATAGGTATCTCTGAATCTTTCGGGGAGGAACGGAGCTTCGGGAGGCATCATGGGGGAGTCGGAGGAGAAAACACATAAACGTTCACGTTGTCGTTCCCTGAGACGTCGGTCAAGTCGTACCGCTAAAGCCATAACCTGGTCTAGGGAGTCAGAAGACTGATAGCTAACTAGCAGGTCTTTCAGGGCATTCGACAGACCCAACCTAAACTGGCACCTTAAGGCAGGGTCATTCCACCGAGAAGCTACGCACCACTTCCGAAAGTCAGAGCAATACTCCTCAACAGGTCTCTTACCCTGACTTAAGGTCACCAGCTGACTCTCGGCAAAGGCAGTCCTGTCAGTCTCGTCATAAATAAGTCAGAGAGCAGAAAAGAAACAATCAACGGAGGAAAGTTCAGGGGCGTCAGGAGCCAAGGAGAAGGCCCACTCTTGGGGCCCTTCCTGGAGCCGGGACATAATTATACCCACCCGCTGGCTCTCAGAACCTGAGGAATGAGGCTTTAAACGAAAGTAAAGCCTACAACTCTCCCGAAAGGAGAGAAAAGCCCTCCGGTCCCCTGAGAACCGGTCGGGCAACTTGAGGTGGGGTTCAAGAGGTGCGGTGAGGGGAACTACCAGGGTAGCATCAGGCTGGTTGACCCTCTGAGCCAGGGCCTGGACCTGTAGGTAAAGACCCTGCATTTGCTGAGCCAGGGTCTCACGGGGATCCATAGTGGTGTCAGGGACCAGGGGTAGACTAGGTATGGGCTTGTGATTATGTAATGGCAGGGGGTAGGGAGACGGACAAGTGAGCCCTAATCTACCCGCCACTCTGTCCCTGCCTACTTGCAACGACCCGCCCTAGGCGACGGGGTACAACTGGGCAGCGGTCCCTGCGCTCAGTAAGTGCACGACAAACATACAAAGGAACACAAGCAAGGAAAAGGGGCAGTTGCCCACGGCAACACCGTGAGCAACCAGAGTGGTGAACGAGCCGAGTCAAGCCAGGAGTGTGCGAGGTACAAAACAAAAAGCAGAAGAGTAGTCGGTAAGCCAGGGTCTGTATGGAGCAGGATCAAAAATAGCAGGAGCTGTAGCTGGGCCAGGAAACCACAAGGAAAGAGTCACAAGACCGAGGGACAGGAAGGGCAGGCTTAAATAGACCGAGGGCGGGAGCTAGCTGAGTCTGGCCAGGTTACGATAGGCTCTCCCACTCCTAAGCCTGCCAGCCTGAATGGTGGAAGCAGGAGTCAGTCTCAGGGAAGTATTCTCAGGTGCTGACTGATTAGTTCTGGGAGTTAACCCCGAAGCAGTGCCTGGCAGATCCTTTACAGGGACCCTTAGTTGTATCCTGCTCCCAGTGTTCCCGTATACACTGGATGTGGCAGTGAGAGGAGCTATCACCGGCTGCCACCAGATTCCTGAAGAGGCAGATGATCAAAAACCTTCAAGTGACTACAAAAGACCTGCAGCAAAATTTGGTGGCAGCAGGCACTGAGGTTACAGTTTGCATAGTAAGACGCATACTTAACGTTGAAGGTCTCCATGCCCAAACTCCAAGATGTATACCACTACTGACCAAAAATCACAAGAAATGTCGGCTCCAATATGCTCAAAACTAAATAAATAAGCCACAGAAGTTTGGGGTTTCTGTTCTGTGGAGCAATGAAACAAAAGTGGAACTTTTCGGGTCTAAGGTTTAGCCGTATATCTGGAGGAGGAAGAATAAAACATAGCGTGGCGGTGGCTTTCTGATGCTCTCGTGCTGCTTTGCTTCCTCTGGAACTGGAAACCTGCAGCATGTGGACGGCAAGATGGATTCAAGCAAGTACAAGACAAACCTAGCCGAAAACATTGTGCCTTCTGTGAGGAAGCTGAAGCTTGGTCATCATTGGATCTTCCAACAGGACAACCAGGGCCGCCATCAGGGGGGTATTAGGGGTAGTGGTGTGAGGGGCCCGGCCAAAACTAATTGAAAGGGGGGCCCGGCAACTGCCTCGACATTCTTTTGGTAGGAAAAAACGGGCCCCTGCAATGGGGCCCGTTTTTTTCACCAAAAGAATGTCGTGAGCTGCTGCTGCTGCTGCGGGCCCCCTCCCCTCGTCATGGGGGGCCGTCAAACCGTCCGCCCGCGCGCGCACCCGATCGCGCGCACAATGAAACTGCCGCGCGTGCGCACTCGCGAGCGCGCATCCACGAACGCCCGCACTGGAGACCGCCCGCGCGCGCACCCGCGATCGACCGCGCGCACCCGCGAACGAAGCGCGCGCAGCCGCGGACACACATGGACAAAACTTACCTGGAGCCTGGCTGGAGGTGAAGGACTGGACGTCTGGACCGAAGACCTCCCCTGGAAGACATCGCCGGAAGAGGACTGGAGTGGGAGCAGCTCTTCTGACACAGTGAGTAAATTATCTCAAAGTGTTGTTTATGTATGGCCCTGTTTACACAGTATTTTGCAGGCAAAAAAAAATCTGCCTCAAAATTCCTTAAAGAATTTTGAGGCAGATTTTGCCCTGCCCACACTATCTTGCCGCGTTTTTTTGCTGCGTTTTTTGCTCGCGGCGATTGAGGACAACAGACAAAAAACGCAGCGAAAAATGCATTTTCTGCCTCCCATTGATTTAGATGGGAGGTCAGAGGCGGAACCGCGGCAAGAAAGGACGTGCTGCTTTTTCTTTTTTCCGCGACTGGCTCCCATTGATTTCAGTTTAAATCAATGGGAGGCGGTTTTGGAAGTTGTTTGGTGCTGATTCTGACGCAGTGTCCGAGTCAATATCAAGGCCCAAAAACTCTGTGAACTGGGCCTTATTGTTAGGGCTTATTCAGACGAACGTGTAATACGTCCGTGCAACGTGCGTGATTTTCACGCGCCTCGCACGGATCTATGTTACTCTATGGTGCCGTGCGGACTGTCAGTGATTTTCACGCAGCGTGTGTCCGCTGCGTAAAACTCACGACATGTCCTATATTGGTGCATTGTTCGCGCATCACGCACCCATTGAAGTCAATGGGTGTGTGAAAATCACGCTCAGCACTTCCGCAGCAGTATAAACTATGAATGAAATTAGAAAAGCACCACGTGCTACAAACATACAAACAGAGTGTCATAATGATGGCGGCTGCGCGAAAATCACGCAGCCGCGCATCATGCGCTGCTGACACACGGAGCTGTTATGGACCTTTTGCATGCGCAAAACGCCACGTTTTTTGCGCGTGCAAAAAGCACACGCTTGTGTAAATCCGGCCTTAGGGTAGGAACACACTAGGCATGAACACTGCGGATTTTATGCAACACATTTTATTGTGGATAATCCGTAGCGTATCACAGTCGCAGCAGAGGGGGTCAGATATGAACAAATCTCATCCACACGCTGCAAAAATAATGGACCTGCAGTGTGGCTTTGGCTTTTTAAGTCGCATGTCAATGTATTCTGTGGAATCGCTGCTCCTCTGTTGCGGAAATGCTGCGATTCTGCCGCAAAAATCACACAAGAGAAGAAAAAAAAGGTACTTTTTTAAATTGATAAAGTTTAGACTTGCCCCGGCTGTAGTCCTGGTGACGCGATCCTCTATTCTTAGCGCAGCCCGGCCTCCTGTCATGACGTTTCATCCCATGTGACTGATGCAGCGGTCACATGGTCTACAGCGTCATACCAGGAGGCGGGGCTACGTTCAGAAGAGAGAGATGCGTCACCAGGACTACGGCCAGGGCAAGTCTAAACTTTTTTTTCCCTGCAGGATTCCCGCAGCGGACACGCCTCACGAAACCTGCGCCGCTATTTGGTGCGGTTTTGCTGGCAGAATTCCCTGCGGCTCCCGGGATAAGCTGTGTAGTTTTACTCAGCATATCCGCCTAGTGTGTCCCTTATGATGTCGCTCCTGGAGCTGCTGCCGCTCTCTAAATAGGCAGTTGGTCCAGTAGAATTTGGAATTATTTTTTTTTGTGAACCAGCTTAAAAAAATACAAAACTTTTGTGTTAGGGCCTGTTCACATCACTGTTCGCTTCCGCTCCGGGGTTCCTTCTGAGGTTTCTGTCGGGTGAACCCCGCAACGGAAAGTGAAAGTGATAGCACAGCTTCCGTTTCCATCACCATTAGCGCAGTCGACTGCGCTATTAATTCCGTCCGAAAACCAGCCGGAATGGTGACGAACCACCGCTCCGGGGTTCCGTCTGAGGTTTCTGTCGGGTGAACCCCGCAACGGAAAGTGAAAGTGACAGCACAGCTTCCGTTTCAGTCACCATTGATCTCAATGGTGACGGAAACATCGCTAATGGTTTCCGTTCGTCACCATTCCGGCTGGTTTTCGGATGGAATTAATAGCGCAGTCGACTGCGCTAATGGTGATGCAAACGGAAGCTGTGCTATCACTTTTACTTTCCGTTGCGGGGTTCACCCGACAGAAACCTCAGAAGGAACCCCGGAGCGGAAGCGAACAGTGATGTGAACAGGCCCTAACACCAAAGTTTTGTATTTTTTTAAGCTGGTTCACAAAAAAAAATAATTCCAAATTCTACTGGACCAACTGCCTATTTAGAGACCGGCAGCAGCTCCAGGAGCGACATCATAAGGGACACACTAGGCGGATATGCTGAGTAAAACTACACAGCTTATCCCGGGAGCCGCAGGGAATTCCGCCAGCAAAACCGCACCAAATAGTGGCGCAGGTTTCGTGAGGCGTGTCCGCTGCGGGAATCCTGCAGGGAAAAAAAAGTTTAGACTTACCCCGGCCGTAGTTTAAGTGACGCATCTCTCTCTTCTGAACGTAGCCCCGCCTCCTGGGATGACGCTGTAGACCATGTGACCGCTGCAGCAGTCACATGGGATGAAACGTCATGACAGGAGGCGGGGCTACGCTAAGAATAGAGGATCGCGTCACCAGGACTACGGCCGGGGCAAGTCTAAACGTTATCAATTTAAAAAAGTGGCTTTTTTTTTTTTTCTCATTTGTGATTTTTGCGGCAGAACCGCAGCATTTCTGCAACAGAGGAGCGGCGATTCCACAGAATACATTGACATGCGACTTAAAAAGCCAAAAAGTCACACTGCAGGTCCATTATTTTTGCAGCGTGTGGATGAGATTTGTTCAAATCTCATCCTCTCTGCTGCGACTGTGATACGCTGCGGATTTTCCACAATAAAATGTGTTGCATAAAATCCGCAGTGTTCATGCCTAGTGTGTTCCTACCCTAAGGCCGGATTTACACAAGCGTGTGCTTTTTGCGCGCGCAAAAACGTGGCGTTTTGCGCTTGCAAAAGGTCCATAACAGCTCCGTGTGTCAGCAGCGTATGATGCGCGGCTGCGTGATTTTCGCGCAGCCGCCATCATTATGACACTCTGTTTGTATGTTTGTAGCACGTGGTGCTTTTCTGTTTTCATTCATAGTTTATACTGCTGCGGAAGTGCTGGGCGTGATTTTCACGCACCCATTGACTTCAATGGGTGCGTGATGCGCGAACAATGCACAAATATCGGACATGTCGTGAGTTTTACGCAGCGGACTCGCGCTGCGTGAAAATCACTGACAGTCTGCACGGCACCATAGAGTAACATAGGTCCGTGCAAGGCGCGTGAAAATCACACACGTTTCACGGACGTATTACACGTTCGTCTGAATAAGCCCTAACAATAAGGCCCAGTTCAACGTTTTTGGGCCTTGATATTGACTCGGACACTGCGTCAGAATCAGCACCAAAAAACTTCCAAAACCGCCTCCCATTGATTTAATCTGAAATCAATGGGAGCCAGTCGCGGAAAAAAGAAAAAGCAGCACATCCTTTCTTGCCGCGGTTCTGCCTCTGACCTGCCATCGAAATCAATGGGAGGCAGAAAATGCATTTTTCGCTGCGTTTTCTGTCTGCTGTCCTCAATCGCCGCAGGCAAAAAACGCGGCAAGATAGTGTGGGCAGGTCAAAATCTGCCTCAAAATTCGGTGCGCGCTTCCAGGCGGTCGCCGGTGCGCATGCGCGGGAGTTTGCGTGGTGCGCGTGATCGGTCGCACGGGCGGCGGTGTTTGACGGCCCCCATGCTACCCAGGGCCGCCATCAGGGGGGGTATTAGGGGTACTGATGTGAGAAGCCCGGCCAAACCTAATTGAAAGGGGGGCCCGCAGCTCATGACATTCTTTTGGTGAAAAAAACGGGCCCCATTGCAGGGGCCTGTTTTTTTTCTACCAAAGGCAAGTCGCGGCAGTTTGCCGGGCCCCCCTTTCAATTAGGTTTGGCCGGGCCTCTCACATCAGTACCCCTAATACCCCCCCTGATGGCGGCCCTGGGTACCATGATATAGTACTGGACGGAGTACCGTTAACAGGCGGTGCCACGGTAGGGGGGCCCAGAAAATGTAGCTGTAGGGGGCCCTGAAATTCCTGATGGCGGCCCTGAGGACAACGATCCCAAGCATACCTCAAAGTCCACCAAGGCTTGGTTTTAGAAGAAGTTTTGGAAGTGGCCGTCCCAGATGCCTGACTTGAACCCCATAGAAAAATCTTTGGTGGAATTTGAAGAAGGCGGTTGTAGCACGCAAACCCAAGAATATTAGTTAATTGGAGGTCATTGGCCATCAGGAATGGGCTAAGATTCTTCTGGAATGCTACTTGAAGCTGGTGTCTGGCTAGGCATCACATTCACAGCAGGTCACATCAGCAAAAGGGTGCACTACTAAGTACTAAAGACGCTTGTCATGTAGGGGTTGAATCATTTTAAGACTGCAGGAGTCATTTAAAGTAGAATTTTGTGGTGGGTGTGGTGTTATATTAGTTGTATTCAGCTTTTTAACCCCTTCCGGCCGCCGCTATTTTTCGGATTTTCACATTTGTTTTTTCCTCCCCACATTTTAAAAGCCATAACTTTTTTATTTTTCTTTCAATATTGCCGTATGAGGGCTTGTTTTTTGCGGGACGAGTTGTAGTTTTCGCAGCACCATTTATTGTACCATGTAATGAAGTGGGAAACTTGAAAAAAAATATTTGAGGTGTAGAATAGAAAAAAAAATATTTCTCAATATGTTGGGTGGTTTTGTTTCTATTGCGTTCACCAAGCAGTAAAAACGGCATGTTAACTTTATTCTGCGGGTCGATACGAATACAGCGATACTAAATTTATATATATATTTTTTTAACGTTTTACTACTTTTACAAGGAAAAAAACGTTTGTTAAAAATAAAATTTGCGTTTTGGAGATGAAGTGAACACAAAACAGCAATTCTGAAATTTTACATTTTTTATTTTTTACGGCGTTCCCCATGCGGACTAAATAATGCTATATTGTAATAATTCAGACATTTACGGATGCGTCGATACCAGTTATGTTAATTATTTATTTTTTTACATTGTGCTTGAGGGAAAATGAGGATTTTTTTAACTTTTAATTATTATTTATTTTTTATTTATTAAAAAAAACGTTATTTTACTGTTTTTTACTTGTCCCCATAGGGGACTTGAACCAGTGATCGCTGGATCGCTTGCACTATATACTGAAATACTAATGTATTGAAGTATATCGTGATACTGATAGTCTCCTTAAATACTGATAGTCTTCACCATTTTTAGTTTGTTCTAAAAAAAAGTAGTTAATTCCTTTATACAAAAGCGATCTGGTTTATTAGCAAAGCAACTTTAGTAATCAGGTATCAGCACGCTCAGCAACACGGCCTCTGTAGCCACTTGTTAACAGTGCCCAGATAATTATGTCTAGAACTGCCCCTTAGACAACGATGTTGAAACAGTCTGTCTGTCACCCCAGTTGCAACACTCAGACCCTTGTACTTTGATCATCAGCACTAGCATGAAGACATTGCTGATGAGCCACCACGGGAGCGCAATCTCCCTGTGATTTCCGGAGCTCCTCACCATGATAACAATCAAAATAGTTGCCTTCCCTTGTTTTTTACCTTATCTTTTATTCATTCTCCGTATTAATACCGTTTATACACGTATACAGAACTGGATTTAGTAATATTTACTTGTTATCCCATAGGAAACAACACATGGACTTTTTAGTTGTGCAATGAAAAAAACAAAACATTTTTTATTTATTCATTTATTTAGAAATGATTAATATGGGATTCTGGTTGAAGTAGATATTTTTTATATGGTATTTTAGAGATTTTATATAATGATATAATCTCCATGTTTGGTTTTATTGTACTCTGTACCCTTTCCACCCTTGATACTGTGCCCAAATGGATGAGGGTCATTTTCCCCTATATAACGACTGTTTTACTGGTATAATTTGCATGGACCTTGCTATGACAGCGGGTTGTGGACACACTGTGCTACTCAACCGATTTGGCTTAGGACCACCTCTAGCTGCGTTATCTAAATAGCCTCCCGGACTTCGCCCTTTAACCCCTATACATGGATCTGGTCTTCGCTGTGGGGAGGCTACCAGGTCGCTACCTCTTGAAGTGGTCCTGGTTTGAGTAGCGGCTGGCCCAGTAGACCAGGATACAATGGTGTAGCACACCGAGGGTACAGGTACCGGCAGATGGTACCTTGGATGCGGATGAGAAGAAGTCAGGAAGCTTCAGGCTCGTCACAGATAGTTGGATAGAGACTGGGAGAAGATAGCGGGATGCAGGTTGATGTCGGAAAACTGGATGCGAATAGGTAGCAGGCAGCTGGATGCAGGCTGGTAGCGGATAGCTGGATACAGGCTGGTAGCGGATAGTTGAATACAGGCTGGTAGTGCATAGCTGGATATCGACTGATAACAGATAGCTGTATACAGACTGGTAGCGGATAGTTGGATACAGGCTGATAACAGATAGCTGGATGCAGGCTAGTAGCAGATAGTTGGATACAGGCTGATAGCGGATAGCAAGTGTGATCTGGAATCAGATGCAAACAGGAACCTATGCAGGACACAGCTGACACAACTAGGTTACACCAAGTAAATTGTGTAAGTACCTTAAATTGGCCAGGAGCAAACGGATTGGTAGTGGGGTTTTGAATTGTGTGCTGGCCCTTTAAGAGTTGACCAGAGCGTGCGCATCCTAAGACTAGAGCGGCCGTGAGGAGAGGAAGGCAGAAGGCACAGGTGACCATGCAGTAGAGAAGGCCGCCAGTGAGGCAGGTAAGGGATCCGGAGACGGGGATCGCCGGCAGGAGCGGTACCCGCTGCCGACATTACAGACCTGATGAAAACATTGACATTTCAGGCAATAGAGCTACCTTCTTATAAGAAATCATTTTGGTCTCTGGAGTTGTGGAAGTGTTCTCCAGGTGCGTTATTCTTCTTTATACCACTACATTCCTCCACTAAACCTCGCTAAGAGAGCAGTAGCCGCTCCAGCATTATCTCAACGCCATTTATAGAGTTCTGCCTAATTTTGCACAACTTTAGAAGGCGAGTGTAATACTTACACCACTCTTTAGCCAATGTCCATTCGATTTCACCCTATTGATGCGCTTTATGGGCATTTCTCTATTTTACAACTAAGTGATTGACAGCTATCTCTGTAAGAACTCTCACAAAGGGAAGCCTGCCGATCACTGAGTGAGACCGCCCACTGGACTCCAAAGACCAGAATGAGCAGGCATTTAAATGAATCAATTACCAGTTAAAATTAATATTTTCCCACAAAACTGTAGTAAATATCAATCTGCTCAGCTCTTTCCGCTCTATAACAGCCCACCGCAGGTTCCCATTAAAAAATGTGTAATGATTGGAGTTCATGTTTTTGAAGAGGAACATTACAATGAGCCCTCTAAGTTGTGCACACATGTAGGTCGTCTACATGTATCAAAATACACCCCTGCCTATTGTCCCATATATTTTTGAGTTTTCACAATTTTTTACTTTATTTCCCACTTCACAGTTTTTTTTATTTTTGGCTTCCTCTCAAAAGTACACGTGAAATATACTGTAAAGCGATCGTCTTTCTGTAAAGTACCTTTGTTGACTGACAAGCAATGTTTTCAGCTGTCATCACAACAAAATAGTGATTTCTGACTTCCAAAAACAGCATCTTAAAAAATATGTTAGAGGGAAACTAGGTCATATGATCTGACAAGGTAGTGACAAAACTTCTATAGTGATGAAATGTTTATCCATATGTCACTGGAGCCAACTGACTCCTGAGAAAAACAGTTGCTGGATTTTTGCTCATTTATTTGACAAGTAGAAGAACACAGGCGCATACAAAATGCAACTGGTCGCATACATATTTCCATTACCTATTTCAAACAAATGCATATAAATTTGATGGTGGAATAAGGAATGCTGCATATCAACTCCATACAAAAATTATATATATATATATATATATATATATATATATATATATATATATATATATATAATAACACTAGTGTAGGGTTAGGACTTATCTTTTCCATGTCCCTGCGCCGCCCTATATACACGGTGGCTACTGCTGCTTCGGACCGCATAGGGTAAGTTTGCATGTAGTGCAAATACTGCAGATTTTCCGCAATGGATTTAGTTGTGGAAAATCCGCAGCATAATACAATAGCAGCAGAATGGATGCGATTTGAAAAAATATCATCCACACACTGGGTAAATGATAAGCGGAAAAAAACGCTCAGAAATTGACCTGCAGTCAATTGTATTTGTACAATCGCTTCTTTTGTGTTGCAGGTTTTTCCCATTTAATTCAATGGGCAGGTAAAACCTGGAACAAATAGCAGATTTTGCGATTTTTGCGACGGAAATGCTGTGATTTCGCAGCAAAAATTGCAACTCAGAATAAAAAGAAAAATTTTATACTTACCCAGAATTCTGTGCTTCTCCGTACAGGCCGGCCTCCTGGGATGATGTTTCATCTCATGTGACCGCTGCAGCCAATCACAGGGGATGAAACGTCATCCCAAGAAACCGGCCTGCAGGACGGCAGAGGGACGTGTCGCCATGGCTACCTAAGTATGAAACTTTTTTCTATGTCCAGTTTTCTGCAGCGGACATTCCAGCCACAAAACTGCACCACAATTTGGTGCAGTTTTTTCGCCAATATTGCCTGCGGTGCCTAGGGTGGATATGCTGTGTGCTTTTATGCAGCGTATCCGCCCTGTGTGAACATAGCCTACCACTGCAAAGCCGGTCAAAAAGTGCAATGTTGAGGCATGTGCACTCTGCTTCTCAACCAATGAACGTTAACTCAGCCTTATTTAACTCTGCTTCTGGCACCTGTTGGGTCCTAGTTATGGTGACTTATTCTAAACCCTTATTGTTTAAGTTTGTTTGGCCTGTAACTTCTGCCCTAGATTGTCATTTTCTAGCTTATCCCTCTGGTACTGCGTTTGTCTGACTAGTATTTTGCCTGATAATCTTATTTGGGTATATCTATGTTACGACACTATCCAATTGTTGCCCACACACGCTTGACCGAGTACTGTTTTGTCCTGTTGCCACCGGCAAACACCTGTTCCAGGTAAGGCTGCTGTGTCCTGGTTTCTGCTAAACTATCCAGAGGCTTAAAGGGGTTTACCATGAGAGACATTTAAGACATATCCATAGGATATCCAACAAAGCAGTAGGACAACAGCACACGTCTCCAAATCTTCAAAAAGGTTTTATTGTCAAAACATCTTGCGACAAACAGGCAGTTTGTCGCAAGATGTTTTGACAATAAAACATTTTTGTCCAACTGCTTTGTTGGAAATTACATTATGCCAGAGAAGGTTTGCCTGGCTTGACAGCGTGCACCGCACCAGGAACTCGGGACTTGTGCTGCTTCAAAAATGTTCTATTTTTGTCTCAATATCCACAGGATATGTCATAAATGTCAGATAGATGTGGGTCCCACCTCTGGGACCCGCACCTATCTCTAGAACGGGGTCATCTAAACACCGTTCTGCCGCTATGTTGCGGCTGAATTCCGATCATGAATTAGGTTACATCTTATCTTATCTCGCTGTGCTATGCTGTTTCCGTAAGTCCCATAGAACGGAATGGTAATTACAAAAACAGCCTAGCTCGAGTGCTACGCTGCTTCCATAACTGCTGTTCACTACTATGGGAGTTACGGAAACAGCATAGCTCAGTGAACTATGCTGTTTTTGTAACTCCCGACCATTCAACCAGGAAGTGGCCGGGGAGGCAGTGAGAATAGACAAAGGTAAACAGGGTTTAGGGGTCCCTGTTCTAGAGATAGGAGTGGGTCCCAGAGGTGGGACCCACATCTATCTGACATTTATGACATATCCTGAGGATATGTCATAAATGTCTCTGATGGGAAACCCCTATTAAACCTCGCACTAAATCCTAAGACTAGCAGTGTTTCAAGACTCAAACTTAAGTCGCTGAAAAAGGGGTTTCTATATGTGAATTATAACTATCTGTTGGTGTTCCTGATTTGTATGGACTGGCAATTTCCCCATCCACCATCTCAATGAATAATTGACTGAAGCATTAGATCATTGGGAATAGTAATAGAAGTTGAAAAAATGTCATTATATTTGGGAAACTACAGTTTGCTAAGCAATTTAGTGAGAGGCACACTCATATTAAATGTTAAGTCATGTTTTTGAGTTTTACATAATCAACAAAATATAATACTATAAGAAAATAATTCTCTTTATTATATTAACCCCTTCGACGCAAAGCCATTTTTTGATTTTTCATTTTAGTTTTTCATTCCCCGCATTCCAAGAGCCGTAACTTTTTTATATTTCCATGAATAGAGTGGTATGAGGGCTTTTTTTTGCAGGAGGAGTTGTAGTTTCTTTTGGTATCATTTATAGTTCCATGTAATGTACTGGGAAACTGCAAAAAAATTCTTTGTGGGCTGAAGTTGAAAAAAATTGCGATTCCCCAATAGTTTTTTGGGTTTAGTTTAAAATGGCTTTCACTGTGCAGTAAAAACGAAAACGTATCTTTATTCTGTGACTCAATACGATTACGGTGATACCAAATTTATATTGATTTTTTTATATTTTACTACTTTTATTGATAATAAACTTTTTGTTAAAAAAAAAAAGGTTTGTGTCGCCACATTCTGAGAGCCATAAAGTTTTTATTTTTTCACCGATTGAGCGATGTGAGGGCTTTTTTTTTTTTGGGACGAGCTGTAGTTTTCATCGGTACCATTGTTTGGTATGTAGAACCTTTTGATCACATTTTATTACATTTTTTTGAGAGCTAAGTTGACCAAACAAACAGATTTTTGCGGTTTAATTTTTTTATTCTTTACGGCGTTCACTGTGCGCATTAAATAACAATATATTGTAATAGTTCTGATTTTTACGAACGAAACAATAACAATTTTGTTAACTTTTTTATTTTTTACATTACTTTAGTGGGAAAATGGGAAAAGGGGGGTTTTTTGAACTTTTAATATTTTTATTTTTTTTCACTACTAAAAACATCTTTTCACTTTTTTTTTTACACACTTTATTTACCTCCCTAGGGGACTTGAACCAACGTATTGCAGTATATCATAATTTTTACAGGCTTCTGTTAACAAGCAGGGCTTAACAGAGGCAGAGTGAAGGCAGCACTGGGGGCCTTCATTAGGCCCCTGGGCTGCCATAACAATCGTCGTCACCCCTTGATCTCACTGCGGGGGGGGGGGGGGAGGTGATCAGCTGTCGGAGGGGGCTGCAATTGACCACAGCATTTTAGGGGTTAAGCAGCCAGGAGAGCACAATCGCTGCTCCAAGCTGTTAGTCCCGGGTGTCTGCTGTAAAATACAGTCAACACCCGCAGCATATGGAGCACACTCAACGCATGAGCGCGCTCAAAAACATCACCCCTGTACCCAGTTGTAATAGCACGTCTGGGTGAGCGAAGGGGTTAAAGGATTTGTCTCAACTTGACAATCATTGTCCATATGCTCAATAAGAGTTTACACCAATCAGCCATAACATTAAAACCCCCTGCCTGATATTGGTCCCCCTCGTGCTACCAAAACAGCTCTGACCAGCCGATAGACTCCACAAGACCTCTGAAGGGGTCCTGTAGGATTTAGCACCAAGACTTTAGCAACAGATCCTTTAAGTCCTGTAAGGTGTGAAGTGCGGACTTGTTTTTTAAGCACATCCCACAAATGCACGATCGGATTGAGATCTGGGGAATTTGGACGTCAAGTCAACAAATTGAACACTTTGTTACATTCTTTAAATAAGTTCTGGACAATTTTTTCAGTGTGGCAGTGTGGCATTATCCTACTGAAAGAGGCAACTGCCATTAGAGAATACCGTTGCCATGAAGAGGTCTACTTGGTCTGCCTCAATGTATAGATAGTTGGTAAGTGTCAAAGTTCCATCCATTTTAATTCCAGGACTCAAGGTCACCCAGCAGAACATTGACCAGAGTATCCGTCAACTTGCCTTCTTCCCATAGTGCATCATGGTGCCATCTCTTGCCGTAGTAAGCGACACGCACGCACCCAGCTATCCACATTATGTGAAAGAAAATGTGGCTACGCAGCCCCAAACGCAGAATACAGATGATTCACTGCGTGTTCTAAAACCTTTTTTTTATCATAGCCAGCGTTTACTTTTTTCCAGACCGGATTGGCTAGCTTTCACTTCCAATGCGCATCAATAAACCTTGAGGACAGATGACCCAGTTGCCAGTTCACCGGTTGTGCTTCCTTAGCCAAACAGCACTACACTTTTTTTTTTTTTTTTTTTTTTTTTTTTAGAATGGACTTTTAGCTCTTTCATGCTGCCCTTACATAGGGCAGCATTTTAAGCTGACAGTTCTGCTTTAAAACTTTCTCCTTCTCTGAAATTACAATTGAAGGAAATGAATCATCTGTGCCGGACACCTAATGATACCGTCGGGCCCGAGGCTTATTTTTACTCTAATCTTTGTTTTCATTGTATTTAGCAATAGTGAAAATACAGTGAGTTTTTGAAAGTGTGACACATTACATCTTGAAAAATATATTCACTGAATGATTTAAACACGCAGTCACCCCTAGTATAACTACATAAAAGCAGCCTGTCATGAAATGCACTTATTACATTGCGCTCATTCAATATTGCGCTTCAGTGATTAGGTACTTGATTGTCAAAAACGACTCTGCTCGTTGAGCCACAAAAAATGGTTGTGTAATAGGAGTTAATGTTAGAAAAAGTCAAGTCTTTCCACTAAAAAGTTTACCTCTCCACACTAGATACATTTTAATTAAAAAGGTAAATTGCTCTTCTATTTGTTTAACGAAATGTAAAATCTAAGATAATTAGGACTTACAAATTATATTTCTAAAAAGAATAGATTTGCTTCTCAATTTGTAATAAAGATTTGTATACAATATCCCTTTCCTGTTTATTTTATTTTTTTACTGATAAGTATTTTTTTGCTTCAAAATCTAAATGAATTTATCTAAATGGGGCTTGCAGAAATCCATGCACATGCTGCAGAAACAACCCCATTCAGATGTATGGAATGGATTTTCCATTCGCAGAAATTTCTGCAACAAATCTGCCACGTGTGAATATACCCTAAATGTACTGTGTAAGTAGACCATAGAATCCTCCAGGCAAAAATAAAAACTTTACAAAGCTTCTAAATTTGTAACTGTGTGCAGTCTTCTCATAAACTTAGGCCCCATTCACAATACGTTAATAAACTATGTTTATCTTGTACGTCGATAAAGCTCCCGACATACAAGATAAATGTGTCCATAGGGCTCCATTATCCCGACGGAGACCAAAAGTGTCCTTTTGGCCTCCGTCGGGCTGGTATACGCCGGTATACTTTTTTTTTTTTAAGGATGGATTAGCGTAGTGGACTACGCTATTCCATCCTGAGGGATCACGCAGAAATAATTTATACCACACAGTATACGTTTTTTAAGATGGGTGCCTATGGGTGATGAATGCCACTGTATGGTATTCGCCACAGGTATAAGTTAAACGTATACCTTGGTGAGCTCCCGACATCACTGTTCATATAGGGATGGTGAAGTCAGGAGCTTCCACAGTCTTGGAGTCCCTGGGCAGAGCGCTATTAGATTGCTCTGTCCCGGGACACCGGCCCCCTGAAAATTCCTGAAGTAGCTGTCCATATATGGACAGTGATGTCAGGAGGAGTGCTGGAGTCCCTGAGTAGAGCAACAGATGATGCTCTGCTTGCCGAATCCAGCGATAGGGAAGTCCTGAAGTCGCTGTCCATATATGGACAGTGACGTCAGGGGGAGTGCTGGAGTCCCCAAGCAGAGCATCAGCTGATGCTTTGCTCACCGAATCCAGCGATAGGGAACTCCTGAAGTCTCTGTCCATAAATGCACAGCAACTTCAGTAGTTTTGTCAGGGACAGTCCCAGGCAACGTATCCCACTGTATGCCATACAGTGGGATACGTTTGGGCCTTTTGTCGGAGGTGTACATCGGGGCTTTTCCATATACCTCCGGTTGAAGCCCCTAACGTGATGTGAATAGGGCCTTAGGTGTTTAGGATCCAGATTCCTTCTGCAGGCACCATTAGACCCACACTCTAGCTTCAGAGTCTCTCCTCTATCTCATGCTTGCCAGCACTATATCATCCTACTTTTCCCAGGGCTGTAGCGTGCATCGAACCCAGATCGGCGGGAACAGTTGCCTTAAAGGACTTAAAGTGAGGCACGCAGCGTCCCTACTCTGTTTGTGTCTTCACAACGTTGTTGCCGTGGAAAATATACTAGAAGACCATTTCTCCCAGCACCACATCACAAAGAATAAAGTGGACCACCATTGCCTGGTTCACAACACATATTTAAATTTAAAAAAGCATTCACAAGTAAATACACATACAACATAGCAACAATCATACTCCAGACCTGTGGAATAAAAGCAGTTAAACCAACATAAATGAATTAATTTAAAGAGACAGAGGTATTGTTTGGTCCCTAATGAACTATCCAGTTTCGAGGCATGCAGGGGCAATGCAGTTCAGGTAAAACAGAGGGGGATAATTACTGTATGCAGAGAAATTCCACTCCTCCTTTCACAGAAATCAATATAGTATATTATGTCCATCCCAGTTAGGGTTGCCACCAGGCCGGTAAACCACCCGCCTAGCCAGTATATACAATTAGAGGAAAGTAAAAGTATATTTTTATGGGCAATAGCAGGTGTCTGTATTTTTCCTTGATAAAATGTTGTGTGCCCAGTCATGTTACTTCTGTTCGGATTCGATACTCCTCTTTGCCAAGCTGCTCAGCCCTAGAACAAGAGTGAGATTGGCGCCAGTGGGAGATTGCAGCTGGTAAAGATAAAGAGAGGCGGAGAAACTCACATTTAGAAGCCAGACTTGGGCATACTACCTTCCTGCACAGCCTCGAGAATCAAGAGTGGAGGTCTGAGGTGGAGGACTCTGAATAAATTATAATGAGTCGTCGTGTATCTGTGGCTCCCACTTAGTAAGAAGTCACAACCCTTTAAAACGTACTCACTTTTTAGCCAAGTTGCGATGTATTTACACAAATTCATGGCAAATAAACGACACATAACTGACCAGTATTTTTGAGTGGAAAAGTTGGGAGCCCTAATCCCAGTGTATTTATGTAGACAGCAGCAGATTAAAAAAAAATGAACTTGTAAACCAGGTGACGAATACCCAGAAAAATGTATATTTAGATTAGTGGAATTACATTTTAAGGAAACCAAGTTTTTTATCACTATGACTGTAGCGTTCAATGATATGAGATACCTATGAGGTAGTTGTCCTTGTGTAAGGGGGGAATATTGTTTTCTTATACCCTAATGCCCAAAGCTGTGAACAATATTAAAAATAGTAATTTATAAAAACACAAAACTATTTTTTTTATTATTTTCTCCGAAATTCCACAACAAAGTACAGTGCAATGTATAAGTGAGTGCGATTTAAAAAAAACTCCATTCACTTGCAGCATAAAAAATCAGCAGCGGATTCTGAACATGTGGTGAATTTATAAATCTGCAGCACGCACTATCTGTTTAGTGGGAGGACAGGGACGATGCCCGCACCTATTTCTCTCTGGGTGCCAGCATCAGGACCCTAGCTGAAGAGGAGCTGGCAGCGAGGTGAGGTGGGTATATAGAGGAGTCTGGTCTGAGGTCCAATTATTTAAGGGGTCTGATCTGGGGCCTTAGGTGTCTGGTCTGCAGTCTGAAATTTATTTAGGGGCCTAGTTGGGCAGGGACGGACACAAACAGCTGAGGGCCTTTGTGAAAGAATAATATATGGGCCCCTTGCTCTCCAATATTTCATCATAAATCGACCTTTATGTCTCTATGTTAGCCATAAAATTCATCATCTCAGACATTTACATGCAATCTCACAGACAGAAGAGGGCTGACTTAGGTTGACTGTGGGCCCCTTTACCTACTGGGCCCCCATGCAGCTGCACAGGTTACACCAATGGTATGTCCGTCACTGAGTTTGGGATCTGAAGTTCTTTAGAAATGTGTTTGGGGTTCTGATATAATGTAGGGTTCTCGTCTGGGGTCTGAATTTGTGTTGCTCCAGAGTGTGGAAATGGACTGTAAATTCAAGGGTCCAAAAATGTCTGGCTAGTAAATTCTGCAGTTGTCAGTGGAAGTCATCCTAGTGGTCAGGGTCAGAATACTCTGCAGAACGCCTGTCTAGAACTGGTATCTGACCACTGTATGGCAGTGTTATTGGTTATATTGGTTCTTGTATAGTGGTACCGTACATTTATCCCTGACAGAAACAGCGAGGGTATGCCTATCCTTGGCTGTGCTATCAGGTGTCATTGTGTTCTGCTTATATTTTTCTTCTTCTGTTGACGGTGCGACTTACATATTTTGGGCTGTCGCAAGGGCCGTGGCTACTATAACATTTTTTTTCCTCCCCCTCCACTCTAGATGTCAGTCCTGGATCCGCCCCTGATGTGTTGTGGGTTTTATTAAATGCGATATGATGAGATAAAATCACAGCTAAATCCGTAACAAAATGGATTTTGAAGCAGATTCAACAGCGTATTTTTACACGATGTGTGAACTCTGCCTAATGGTTTTATTTGCTTTAGCAGCAGCTGCCTGATACAGGTTGCCATGGTTTACATTAATATATATTAATACATTTTCACTCAGTATTATACAATTAAATATGTAATAATGATATGTATTCTCGCATCCTAAGTAAATAACCTATTATGCATCAACAAAAAACTTATTTTGCCATGTTTTGACCCCAACCTTCCATCCCAATAGAAACCTTAATGTTGTGCACAATTGAAGATATAGTAGCTGAGATGTCTATGCTATATGTGCCTATGTGTGGCCACCCATAGTTATGGGAATTGCAGCCTGCCAAGGGTTTAGCTAGCATGTCGTGATATTGTTTTGAATTTGTTTAGTGTGAAATTGGAGTCTTTAACAAAATTCAAGCAAAGGTAAGTGTGGACACATCTGTATATAAAAAAATATATTTATCGACTTTGTGTGCAGTATGGAGAAAGTGTTTTATAGCGAAGAAGTGTCTATGAATGGATAGAGAAGTTCAAGGAAGGTGGCACAAGTGTCAGCCATGAAGAAAGAGCCGGATGCCCGTCCACGTCCACGACTGATGACATCATTGAGCGTGCACGTGAACTGATTCTATTGGATAGACGAGTATCAGTGGATTATGTGAAGCCCTACGAGGACGAAGATTCACGCCTGATGAAGAGGTGAAGACAGCGGAGCATTCGTGGCTCGCAGCTCAGCCTGAAACGTCTTTTAATTTGGGAATACGAAAGCTTGTTGACAGATTGACAAAGTGTATTGATAAGTAGAGAGATTATGTCGAAAAATTATGTACTTGTCTTTTCTGAAAATTAATTAAAATAAATTCTACAGTCAGAGTGCGGATCATTTTTGACTCCCCCTCGTATATTCAGCCATTATACAGAATAACATTGTAGTAATAGTAAAGCTACTCATAGCCCCTCAAGCACCGTGTGTACAGTATACAGGACACCAGTAATCTTTATTGGATACGTTCATCTACCTATCCTTTTGAAGAATAACTTATCTTAATAATCTGTTCATCCTAAGGGATGTATTACTAGTTTACGCTGTGAAATACCTTACTGTGCTATGAGGGACAGACAAATTAATAGTCTACAAAATGTTGCTGAATCTGGGACTGTGCAGTAGTTGTGCCACAAAACCCGTAAGTAATGCTTAAATGTCTGTGGTCAGCCACTGTCTACAGACTTAATAAATATTAATAGCCCCCTCACAGCGAGGGTATGAATTGATATCAGCTATAAAAAGAAGAATTTATCTAAAACCCATAAAAAACATTCATGTCTAGGCACCAGGCTAGGTTCACTGATGCCTGAACTGCTTGTTCTGCCAGTTGACAGCACAGACAATAAATTGGTCTGGAGTAATAGTGGAATAGCCTCTGCTTCTCAATCGGCACCATCAGTCATTGTTTACTTTAAAGACGCTTTTCGTGAAGTGTTACAGACACGTTGGTTTACAAACACTTGCAAGTTTTCATATTCTGCTCGCTATGGCTGTTGCATTACATTTATGGAAAATTCTTTAGGATCTCACATCACTGCCCAATCTAGGTAGAAATTAATATATTAGGAATTAACCGGACTGCTTGGTGTCTTGGGTTTTTTCTTTTATTAACTTTTCTCAAAATACAAATGTACAAAAGTGCAAAATTGCACACAAAAACAAACATAGCTTACTGACCAACCACACTAGTTGGCAATAACAATCCTCACATAGAATACAGTTACAATGCAAAAGCCAGCATGTAAACGTAACATATCACATGAGCATAGTCGTTTTTTGCAAGGAGAACAGGATCAGCATGTGACCAGGGATATCTCTCTTCCATCCCAGGAACGCCCTATCAAAGGGTCGTTTTACAGAGGACAGCAACAAGGCATATGTCTGAGTAAGGGTCTTAGGAAGGTCCGGGGTGCCGAGCAGGTCTTCCAATCTGGAAAACTGGTGTCTTGGGTTTTTAATAGTTTTTTTATAAGCTTACAATGCAAATAGGCATATGTATTGTAATAGCCGGGAGGCGTAGTTGTAAAGGGTGCAGAAGTAGCAGTGGAAGTGTGGGCCTGGTGCTTAAGGAGGCCCAAAGGCCCCTCTGCCACATACTAAGACACTAGTATTAGAAATGGCTCATTGTAGGTGGGGGTCTGATACAGATTTTACTTTGGGGACAAGGATCTTCAAGTTATATCTCTGATAATGGCAGATGACAAAGGACAAGGACCTCAATTGTGAGATTAGCCAAAACCCTCAGCGTAAATTCAGAAACTACGTACAGTTGGCATATAGCATGAGTTGTGAAATGAGCATAAATCTTGCAGTTCATTCATTAATTCTAATTCTTGACCACTTCTGTTCACATAAATAGTAGTATTTATATCAGATGAGCCAATGTCGGATATATTCATCATACTGAAACACTTACAATTCTAACGTTGAATAGAATGGAGGATTATAATTAATCTAGCAAAGAATGACGTGTAATTTATTGAAGGAAATTTTAAGGCTGGGTTCACACAGGGCGGATACGCTGTGTAAATGCACGCAGCGTATCCGCGCTGTGCGCCGCAGGGAATTCTGGACGAAAAAGCTCACCAAACTGTGGTGCAGTTTTTCACCAGGAATAACCACTGCAGAAAACTGCAGCACTTAGCCAGCTAGCAGGCCGGCCTTCCGTGATGACTTTTTATCACAGGAGACCGCTGCAGCCTGTGATTGGCTGCAGAGGTGGTCACATGGGATGAAGTGTCATCCCAGGAGGCCGGCGCTCTGACGTCATCCAGGCCAGCCTCCTGGGATGATGTTTCATCCCATGTGATTGGCTGCAGACTTCTGAGATTTTGTTTCTGAGTTGCGTTTTTCACAGCGGAATCGCTGCGAACCCTCCGCAAAAAACGCAACAACTGCTATTTGTTGCAGGATTTACCTCCCAATTGAATTCAATGTGGAAAACCCACAACAACTAAGCGGCGTTTACGTAAATACAATTGACATGCTGCGGAATAAATTTCCGCACCGCAGGAAAATTTCTAAGCGTTTTTTCCGCTCAGCATTTACAGTGTATGGATGAGATTTGTTTTATCTCATTCACTTTGCTGTGACTGTATTTGCTGCGGATCTGCAGTATTTAGGCAACGTGTAAACTGACCCTAACTTGATGGACCGGTGTCTTTTTTCAAACTATATAACTTTACATTATTTATAAGGAGGCCTTGAAGTATAGAGATTACAGTGAACCTCCAGTGAAAAATAAAAACTTCACAGTACTCTTGGAGTCTCATGCACAGTACCTATGTGAAGTCTTTGCTTTCAAAGCTGAGCCTTTTGTGCTGAAGACCTCTACTTCCTCCTAATTCATCAGTTGTTATCATTGTCTACCATGTAAGGGCCTGTTCATATCAGCGTCGGACTCTGCTGATGGGTTCCGTCAGACCTTTCCGTCGGAGGAAAGGTCTGACGGAAAGGTTACTACGAACCTGATAGCTCACATTACACTTTTCCCTTCTCCCCTCTCACAGAGCAGAAAGAGACTTCCTGTTTGAATCAGCGCTGATGCTGCTGTGATCAAAAGACTTCTTTTACAGACACATCGACACCTTCTAATTCCCTGTTTGGATAAGATATTCAAGTTATTTTAGCTATATCTTTATCTATATCTTTCTCTCTCTAAAAAGCTGAAAAAATGCAAGTCTTTTCCAACTCTGCCTCACATGGAAATGAATGGAGCGTGCAGCCTGCAAGTGAATGAAGCTAATAAACAACATAGTGCGCTCATTTTAAAATTCCGGAAAATGGAGTATTCACACCTGCAGGTTTTGTTCAGAATTGTTTTCTTTCTAAAATGAACTGAATCAAAATCTGCACATGTAAACACACTGTTGGAAACCTAAATTTATACGCTGAGGGGCATATTTTGTAAAATTATTTAAAATCTGTGATCTATGGGTAAAATTCTATGCTATCAAGAACATCATCATGGTTTATTTGAAAGCTATAGGTGATATCCTGTATACTCCATGTCTTGAATGAAATCTGTTCAGCTCTAATTCCAAACTTCTAATACTTCTGGGGGTATTTGCTCTGCTAAGTGCACTCTTTTTTAATGTTCCTATGTGTTTTTAACATGACTGGCTTAAAAATCCAACATACCCCATGTCACAGTCACAAGGACCAAGTCGAGATATAAGGAGCTGCTTGGTAGGTTACACACGTTGAAGAGCATTTTTAATGTACCTGCCTGAGATATGTCACCGTCACATAGTAAATGGGAACACACTGGGTAAAACTGACATGGAAAAAACTTATGAATTTTAGAATGTCAGGCAGTTGCTGCAAAGGCAAATAAGATCATGGAGTCAACTTAAATGGGGCATAGATGCACATGAGGAGAATATACTTCTACTACTTTATAAATTACCAGTCAGACCGCACATAGAATATTGTGTACAGTTTTGGCCATTGGTGCACAAGAAAGATATAGTAGAGCTTGAACGGGTTCAAAGGCGAGCAACTAAAGTAATAAATGGAAGGGGTGGACTATAGTGCCCAGAAAGATGATTCATGTTTCAGTACGGGACAGTACTCCCGCAGGGAGGCAGTGACTCACAGCGTCATACATAACTATGATGCTAGGAGCCCGGCTCCCTGAACTGTGTTCGGTCTGTGAAATGCTGCCGACATGCGGTCCATATAACACGGTCGTGTGCATGGGGCCTTAGCCTGACCATTTCCAGTTTCCCCATACACAACCCAAGGCAAATCCCCAGATTCTAGAAGTTTCAAGACTACCTATACATTCTTGTGCAGTTGTGCTCTGAGCACTTACTCTCCACGCAACAAAATTAGCTCGAAGAAATAGAACCAACAAAGATTAACTCCTTGCCTAAAAATACACATCAGGTACATGTCTTCCCCCTGAACTCCAACCCTGGGGAGAAATGAACATTAGAGCCAAAATAATGCATTTAAAGAAATATTACACTTCACATGTCATTTCCATTTATAACAAAGAAAAAAAATACAGAAAATCATTAACTAACTTCAATCTATATATAGTGCAAAACGAAATATACTGGGGACCCTTTAAGGATGGGAGTCATTCCCATATTTTTACATGCTAGCACCAGTCACCAGGGGCGCATACCCCAGGTCTTTTGTACAGTGCTTTGATCTTGGGATTCGGTTTTTAACACATACAAATTTATCCGTAATCCTCAGGGTTCAGCATTCAGGATATCGTATTTGCTTGTGTGCAGCGCAATGTCTACAGGCTGCTTATGTAGAACGTGTATTTTACCACTATATGGTCACTGTATAGTGGTATTATTCCATCACAGCATGGCAGTAATATAGGGTCATAGTATTGCAGTATTATTCAGTCACTGTTTAGTGTTAATATTTGGTCATGGTGTCAAAGTATTATTTGATCACTGTGGTATCATTTGAACACATAGCATAGCCCAAAAAATAATGTATACTACATGTGGCACAGCATGTCACCCCCTCTGCCAGTGCCTGATCTGTCCAGTAAAAGATCTGACATTCATTATAGCTCCCTGGAGTCAACTACCTGCCACATGGAGTGGTTACATGGAGTGGTTATTTCAATATATTGCCAGAGTTAGAGTCTGTCTAAAATCCACACATCTCTTGCTTAAATTAAGAACAGATCCTATAAGAGGACAGCGGGAAAATATTTTCTTAGATTTCAAATGAACACTAACTTTTCAAACAACTTATGCTTATTTAATAGTATACCTGATATATAACAATCTTGTAATTTACTTACTGTTAAAATGTAGTGGTTTTATCCATGCAAAGTCTGTGTGAAATGGCTGCCACTGCTGTCCACCTCCTGTTATTAAAGCGTCTCTGTCACCACATTATAAGTGGCCTATATTGTACATAATGTGATCGGCGCTGTAATGTAGATTACACCAGTGGTTTTTATTTAGAAAAACGATAATTTTTGACGGAGTTATGACCTATATTAGATTTATGCTAATAAGTTTCTTAATGGACAACTGGGCGTGTTTTACTTTTTGACCAAGTGGGCGTTGTACAGAGGAGTATATGACGCTGACCAATCAGTGACCAATCAGCGTCATACACTCCTCCCCATTCATTTACACTGCACATAGTGATATAGCAGTATCACTATGTGCAGCCACATAAACACACTATAACATTACTGCAGTGTCCGGACAATGAATATACATTACCTCCAGCCAGGACGTGATGTCTATTCAGAATCCTGACACTTCGCTAACACAGTCCCGACACTACAGCACAGCAAGCGTAATCTCATTTAAAATGACCGTTTACAGCGTAATCTCGCGAGATTACGCTTGCTGTGCTGTAGTGTCGGGATTGTGTTAGCGAATTCCAGCAATTCCTCTATTACAGGAACACTCTGATCAACTCTTATGTCTTGTGCACAGCCTGAAGGGGCTGAGCATGACAGGGGAATTAAAGAACATCAAAAATATAATCTTTGTGTCATGCACCATCCCCTCAGACTCTGCATTATGCATAACATACTGTATTAATTTTGCCCAGAGAGTTCCTTTAATGTCCTCCTCTCTATAGACTATCTGTCTCATATTGCAATCAAAACTGTAGGATCAGATCATTTCCCACGTCTTCTTACAAATTTCAGCTTAGATCTGTCAATCTGTAAGGCAACTGCCTACAGCAGAACCCCTCCACCCTTGGTGCTATCTGCAATAGTAGATCAAGAACTCTAAGCCCAGTCCTTAGTAGATCCCCACCCACCTCAGTTTCCAACCAGCTGAAATGGAAAGTGTCAGAAATAAATAAAAATCTATGTTCGATGGCAAGATTTCGAAAAAAAATAATAATTTGTGTGTGCAGAAACTCCTGCAGACTGACAAACACTGTGTGCAACTGTTATTTCTATTTATCTCATTATTGATTTGTAGGATTATAGTGCCTTTAATCTCTGTACTTAATTTCACTATAATCTTAACACTTCTTCTGTTTTCACTGACCTGTCCCATTACCTGGCTCTTAAAAGGGGCATGTCCATGGTAATAAGTCATAAAAAGAGGCATTTTCGGGCAACTTTGTGGGTACTCCTAGAATTTAGCGGGAATCTAGTTTGGGAAACACTGTGTTATGACGTGCATTGATGAGTGTGAATAAAACATACAGGAGTGGGAGCGATTATTCTGAACCACTTTATATATACAGGCACTATAATGATCCCATTCAGGAAAGCTGAAGATTTCAGAAGAAGAAACAGGTTTTGAAAACATGAGCTTCGAGTATACCAAACCCAACAATATGCAATGTAAACAAGTAAACACATAACTTTGTCTCCAAGTTAAAACTTAAGTTTGTCATAATAATAATAATAATAATAAAAAATAAAATAAAATCCATCCTTCTTGTTTGCCTGTATCATTGTGCGCTGCAGGCTTCTACTAGGTGACTGTAACATGCTTTATATGTTTTCATTTGTGTATGTGTACCTAATGTTCTGCAGATGAAATTGCCTTGACATAAAGTGCTCTATAAATAAGCATGATTATTTCTACAATAATGGTGTGGCTGCTTGCCGATTCCGAGTGCAGTGAAACGGCATTGTCATTAAAGCATCTGTACGGGCCCTTGAAATGTTCACTCTGGTGTGTGCAAGTGTGATTCCCTTTCCGAAAAGTCACAGCATCTTTAATGGCCCTAATACCATTTACGTTGCTGGCATGGGAGAGGAATGTACAGTCTTGTTCCTGACCGCCATAAAAATATATTTTTATAGGTCCATTAAAAAAACATAATGACCATTTTGCCAGAAGATATGAACCGAAGATACATTTGTGTATAGCTACCGGAGAGTGAATGGAGGGGAAACAACTATTACATGAACATACTTAGTCCTTGTGGTATCTGAACTATGATAGTTTATCATATCTAATTATGTAAGGGTTATATTATTTGGATTCACCGGGAAATAATATAGTAGCTTGCAGTTCTTGTTTCAAAAAGTGGTTGCTATGGTCGTTCCATACCAATGTAAAAAGTTCCATCAAAGGGGTTGTCCACAACCGGACAACTGATGACCAGTTCACCGGATAGGTCATCAGTATATGATCGGTGGGGTTACGACACTCGGACCCCGCACCGATCAGCTTCTCCGGCTGCCTTTGGGTGCTCAATGTTTTGAACGGTATGGAGTAGTCTGAGCCGGAAGCAGATGCCTCCGACCACTGCATTATGGCTGTTCTGCCAGCTCGGCCGGTATTTCGTGACTGGAGCCAACTGCTTCTGACATGGATGCCTGGTGCCCGGAGGCAGCTGGTTCAGCTGATCAGTGCGGGTTCTGGGTGTCGTACCCCCACCGATCGTATACTGATGACCTATCCGATGGACAGGTCATCAGTTGTCCGGTCGTGGACAACCCCTTTAACGTGAAGCTCTAAGTGAATGGAAGCTTTGAATATATAAAAGAGCTTTATGAGATTAGAAAAGAGAGTTAGTTTCTTTTTTTTTTTTATTCTAGAAACAGCGCCCCCCTGGGTTGTGTCTCATGTGGCAGCTCAGTCCTATTCAAGTGACTGGAGCAATACCAAATGTAGCCTCCTTTCAGGAGTGGCGCTGTTTCTGGTGAAAAAAATAAAAACCCTTTTCTCTAATCTCATGCAACTACTTTAAAGTAGGTCGGTATGAAAGTAAAAATTAGGAAATGGAGGAATACTATGTAATTTACTAACTCCACGTCAATGTTACTAAATAGTCCGGATTTTAATTGTTTGTCCCCTCTCGTCTGGCATCCAACAAATAGCTTCAGTATTTTAAAAAAATGTGGCAATTCATTGCTAAAGATGACATTGCAGGTTCTGCACGTTAACGTGTAAAATCTGGTGTAGTCACCAACAGGCCCTATCTGCTGTTACTAAGCAACACATTTAGGCAACTGTATATATCAAGCAGTGAACCTAAAAATGGATTCCTTAGGGAGTATTAGAAAAATTATTTCTACATTTATGACTGGAGTTATTCATTAAGTCGATAAACGTATATGCATCATAGGAGGCAAACCTAGACATATGGCCTCATAGTGCTACCATAAAAGTGTCAGACACTGCGGCCAATAACAATTCGATCAATAATTTCCCTATAAAAGTTCAAGCATACAAGCCAAAAGCCAATTTTTTTCGCATTACCGGCCAAATCAGACCGAGGTTTGGACCAAGGCCTCATGGAAAACTCATGCTGAGCCGTGTGGAGGTGGCTGTACATGGAGTCCCATGCTGGTCTATATAGTATAGTGCTCAATGAGGCGCTGTATGTTAGAGATATTCTACCCTCGAACCACTGTTACTAGGGGAGAATAGCTCCATAATAAGGTGTAAGATGGAACATGGAACAATATTATTGCGGTCAGATTTGTTCCTATTAAAATGAGTGGCATACTTCAACATACAATAGGGCCCCATAGAAGCCTATAGGTGCCATTTTATTGCTCTGTACTACTCGAAGGCTGTATGGAGCTGTAAATATACAAATTTTCTCAGTTTCTATACAGTTTTTGGGGGTTTCCTAGGTGAAGCTGAATGGGTCTTAAAATATTTGGAGGTATGGTTCTAGTGGAAATGTCCCATAAGAGGGTTGTTTGGTCACACCACTTGCTACTCCCTTAGTCTTTAACACACCATGAAGAACATGTATGTAATGGAATGCCTGGAGCTGTGCCTGCGCGGTCCACAGTGGGTGCCCGATAATAAATAAATACAGACCCCAGACCATAACCCTAAATTACTTTGGAACCCTAAATACAGATTCCAAGCCCCTAAATTACTTCTCACCCCAGACAAGACCGCTAAATAAATTCAGACCCCAGGTCGGACCCCAAAATTAATTCAGACCCCAGACCAGACCCCAATATTAATTCAAACCCCAGACCAGACCCCAATATTCATTCAGACCTCTAACCAGACACCCCTAAAGAAATTCAGACCCCAGACCAAACACCTAAATTTATTCAGAATATATTAGAGCTGTAAATTACTTCAGACCCCCCAAATACAGATCCCGGACCCCTACATTACTTCAGACCCAAGACTAGATCGCTAAATCAGATCCCAAATAAGATCACTAAATATATTTAGAACCCAGATCAGATCTCTTAAATATTCAGACCCCAAACTAGACCCCTCTAAATACTTACGTCTCCCCGCTCGTCAGGACCCGGTGCAGCAGGGAGACATAAGGAGCTTAAGAGGAGCTAGGAGCCCATTTAAAAAATGGTATCTGCATTCTTAGGATGCAGATACAGTTGAATATTATGGTGGGCGGGAAGTGTCAGCTACCTGCTCCGCCATTCACTTTTATATAATACAGATCAGGTTACACCTGCAGCCTACGAGTAATCGAGACCCATGTGCAGTCCGGCGCGATAATTTAATGTCATCACGCCCACCTGGCTGTTTTCGGCTTGGCAGACGCAATGACATCAATGCCTCTGTAAGTGTACGGTAGTGGTGTTGGTAGCAGGGCATCCGTCACTTTGATCACTATGCAGATATAGTAATACTAAATTCTAATATGGCGGGGCAGGGAGCTGTCAGCTTTCTCCTCCACTATTTACTCTTCTAGGTTACAAGCCACGGTGGTGACGGCGCAATGCATTGACGTCATGATGGGCACCATTACTGTGTATAGGTCACACTGGCGGCACCATTATTGTGTGGGAGGCACTAAGTGGCCCCTATTAATGTTGGAGCACTAAGGGGCACTGTTATGGTAGGGGGCACTTTGAGTGGGTGGAAAAGTAAAGATCCAAAGATGCCTGGGCAGCAAGACGAAGCTTGATAAGGAGGAGATGTTATGATGGTCTGGACCGGATTGAGAAGAAATGAGACAATTAAAGGCTACGTTCAGAGATCCTTGGATTTCGTTGTACTTCATCCACTTATATAGTCTTCAGTGTGTTTATACTCTGCAGAACACCAGGGTAACTTTTTATGGGGCGGTGGGGACTAAATATATGCCTTGGGGCTCATGCCCCTGATACGTTTAGACCCTAGTAACGCCCCTGACACTTTCTTATATTTGTGTTACAGATGTCTGAGAAATAGAATATAATAACATGGAGTCAATTGCTGCTAGAAAAAAAAATGTTCTCTCCTGGTCCATCTATCAGGGAAACGATTTTGCAGCGCCAAACTTTAGCATTTAATATGATTAATTGTCCATCAGATTTAAAGCCCCTGACATCAGTTTTGAAAAATGACAAGGACGAGAGAACTGTGTGTCGCTTGTGATGCATAAATGAACATGCAGTAAAAATTAGCGTAAAAGTAATGAATGCCAAGAACACAAATTTCTCATGTAAAAACAACCTCTCAATTAACTTTAATAAATGCGCTGCTGTCAACTTATTACTAGTAAACCAACTTTTAGCCATTATTTCTAAGGGATTATTAGACAAGTGCATGGCATTAAACATGTCACAGTTAAATCATTTTCAGATTCCGGCAGTTTTCACTGCTATATCCCTGCGATTATAGAAACCTTTATATCTTATGACCCAAAAGTCTGATTTATGACGTTTACACATCTATTTTTTTTAATTCCAGAGTATTTTTTATTCTAAACTAAAAAAGTTTACAACGTAGATAAGTCAATAAATTGTCTTTAAATAGTCAGTTTCCAGCTCTCATGCGCTGCCGCTATTTGGCTACATGTACAAAGTATTCAGATGGGCTGGGAAGCGGGGAGAGAACTTGCTTCCAATTGGCTGGTCACATTGCTCCATCCCGATCCTGCAGCAGATGCCTGTGTCCTTTCCTTCTTCAGCTTGTATAATTTAACACAGCTGTATATTGGGGTCTATAGGTAGGGTTCTGAACTAATTTTAGGGGTCTGTAGTCTAGGATCCGAATTGTTATTTTGGGGTTTGGAGTCTGATATTTTTAAACTTCTAAACTTTATTCTAGGATCTGAGGTAGGTGTCTACTTCTCAGGCATTGGGTTGGGGGCGTTTTGTAGTGTGAGTCTTATAAAAAAATGTGCCCATCCATCATAGATCTTGTGTGAACTGTTAATGGTGTCGAGCCTTTTTTTTTTATCATGTTCAATTGCTTATAGCCGCCTAACTTTAATTTTCATTTATTTTTCGCAAATAGTATCCGCAGTAGAATTTTCAGTACTTGTAAAAAAACAATATAAAACAAAGAATGACAAAATTTTGAATACATTACCACTGGACATTGTCTGTAGAAATATAATTTGTCCTGTGCAGCTTCTTCTTGAGTGTACTCCCAGCCAGTACAGGTAGGAAACATTGATATTTTGCCAAAATTCCATTTAAAGAGGACCCGTCAGTTCTCCTGACATGACTGCTTTAGTAAATACATATATTCCCCATAGAATAACCCAGTTATTAATTTATTTATATATTTCCAGGAAGAATAACAGAGGAATGGTACAGTGCAGAGTTCCAAGAAAAGGTGCTCCAGCATTGTTATTTCATGGGGAACCCAAGTATTATTGACTACAACAGAGATGTCAGGAGAGGTGACAGGTCCTGTTTAAGACCTTGTGAGCAGAGGTCGACTAACCTTTCAAAAATAAGGGAAATGCCTGAAGGCCCATGGCCAGGAGGGGGCCAAGACCCTTGGGTTAGATACATAAAATTTTAAGCTCAAGGTCTGCAAACGCTAAACAATGAAATAAAGATACATGAGACCAAAAATACATGCTGCTCAAAGGCCTTGTATTATAACCATAGTGGTTGGTGAAAGGCCCATGAGCATTATTGCCTGGAGACCCAGACCTCTGTAGGCATTCTCATGAGCAAGATAGGGCTAACAGAGGTGAGAGGGGCTGGTAGTCAGATCGCTTGAATCTTGAAGGTGAGTGATACTGTCCTCTGTAGGATAACGAAAACAGAATGGGGACTAGTTCTCTAAAAGTGAGTAACAATAATCTAATCCTCCAGAAAATGAGCAAATTACAGGTCTAGGAATCAAATTTATAGATCAGAACATTTTACCTATTCTGATATTACAACGCCAATTAGTATCCCATGTAACCTAAGTCCCGAATGCATGTATACACCACCAATAGGAAAAAATCATGCAGGATATAGAATAACATATGCCATAAAATCCAATATTTATTGATTAGCTTTTAAAGAATCATTTTGATTTACGCAAGAAATGCATAAACAGATTGTCATGAGAGACACAGACAAAAGAATAAATGCAAAAAAACAAAAATGCGCGTCTGGTCTGGTGGACTCCCAGTCCCTGACAGCACACTCTCGTAGTCCTTTGTCTCCAGCTTGGCCTTTACTTCTGGTAAATTGTTTCTCATATTTTTGCCGTTTGGCTCTTTGTTTGTTCCTGCCGGTATTCCCATTCTGGGTGTAACCTTGTTACTTTAGCTGAACAAAATAATTAATTTTCCAGCTTTTATTCATAGCCAGTTGCTATATGTACCGGGGTCATCTTTGTGTGTAGGGAGTCGGCCTTTTTGCATTTATTCTTTTGTCTGTCTCTCATGACAATGCATTTGTTTTGTATATTGAAATTATTATTTGCCATTGGGTGGTGGGAAAACCTCTATGCATACTACCATACAGTTACTGAATAATAATACCACACCATGACCATATATTACCACCACATAGTGACTGTGTGGAGCTGCTGCGTCTTCTGCCCGGCGCAGGTGGCACGATGCAGTGATGTCATCACGACGTCTGGCCAAACGCAGGCTGACATCCTCAACCTGTGGCTCACTAGAGTAAGTGGTGGGACATGGAGCCTATGCAAGTGGTACTTGCACAGGGGCCATGGCTGGTGGGCTCTCTACCGATTCAGGCCAGGTCATCCTCTTTGTGACTGCGGTTGTTACGCCCCTGGTTGGCATGATGCTCTTATGGTGAAATACAGTGCTTTACACCAGATGTAAAAAGACCCATGTGTTCCAAAAAGTTCCGCCTTTGGTAGGCATGGGTTCTTTTGTGACCTCCTGGAGGGTGTACTTTTAAAGAACTTTGGTGGTTTGCTTGTGTCCCAGAGCCTTAGCAATGGCTTTGTCACCTTTTCGAGACTGGTAAATTTAATGACTTTGTTTGACATCTGTATTTGAATCTCTTTAAAATTGTGGCATCATGTGCTTCATTTTGAGACCTTCACATTACCAGACAGGTTCTATTTAAGTGATGTTTATATTCAACAGGTCTGGCAGAAATAATGCCTGGGTGTGGCTGGTAAAATTGAATCCAATTGTCAATTGAATTTGGTTAACTGGTTGATTTAGTAGCTAAGCGGAAATTACTTTTCATATAGGACCAGGTAGGGGTGAACAGAATTTTCCCTTCAATAAATTAAATAATTTATTGATGATCTGAAACATTTAGGTGAGACAAATCTGCAAAAATAGAAGAATTTGGTAAGCAAGAAATACTCTTTTACTGCATTGTATATATGTGCATAACAGAATGGCCGTGCATTATATTAGAAGTTTACATGTAAGATGATTGGTTCCTGTTGGGCTGAAGTCCCCAGGAGCATATTGAATTACTTTATCTTGGTGCTCTTGGGCTAGGTGTGTGCGGCTAAGGGCTATGATCACGTATAGAGATGAGCGAACTTATGAAAAGTTCGGCTGGTCAGCGTCATACACATAAACACGCCCAGTTAAAAACACAATACACGCCCAGTTGGACATAACGAAAAAAAACGCCCAGTTGTCCATTTCAAAGCTCATTTGCATATATGCACACGACCGTAAAATGTCCCGTTATTACGGGTCGTAAATACGAGGCTCATAGACTTCTATTGTCCACGGGTACCTTCCCGTTTTCTTACGTGAAGGTGCCCGTGCCGTTGAAAAAGATAGAACATGTCCGGCACGGGCAGCCCATAGAAGTCTATAGAGCTGCCGTAATGACGGGTGGCTACATGTGTGCACCCGTCATTACGGCAGCGTTGCTAGGAGACGTCAGTAAATAGTCACTGTCCAGGGTACTGAAAGAGTTAACTGATCGGCAGTAACTGTTCCAGCACCCTGGACAGTGAATTCCGATCAGAATATAGAGTAACCTGTAAAAAAAAAGGACGTTCATACTTACCGAGAACTTCCTGCTTCCTCCAGTCCGGTCTCCCGGCCGTTGCCTGGGTGACGCGTCCATCTCGACATCCGGCCCGACATTCCTGGATGACGATTCAGTCCAAGTGACGGCTGCAGCCAATCACAGGCCAATCACGGGCTGCAGCCAATCACAGGCCAATCCCAGGCTGCAGCGGTCACATGGACTGCCGCGTCATCCCGGGAGGTCGGACTGGATGTCGAGAGGGACGCGTCACCAAGGCAACGGTGACGCGTCCCTCTCTTGACATCCAGCCCGACCTCCCTGGATGACGCGGCAGTCCATGTGACCGCTGCAGCCTGGGATTGGCCTGTGATTGGCTGCAGCCGTCACTTGGACTGAATAGTCATCCCGAGAGGTCGGACTGGAGGAAGAAGCAGGGAGTTATCGGTAAGTAGGAACTTCTATTTTTTTTACAGGTTGATGTATATTGTGATCGGTAGTCACTGTCCAGGGTGCTGAAACAGTTACTGCCGATCGTTTAAGTCTTTCAGCACCCTGGACAGTGACTATCTCCGCCAGGTTCGGTCAAAACGTGTTCGGCCGAACCCGGTGAAGTTCGAATTCGCTGCGAACCGAACTTTTCCCGATGTTCGTACCGAAACCGGGTTCAGTTGTCCCGGTTCGCTCATCTCTAATCACGTACATAGTTCTATAGGTTGAAAAAAGACAAAGGTCCATCAAGTTTAACCTTTCTTAATAAATTACCCGCCATTCATTGGTTGATTAATTATAACCTTCAATGTCATTTGCCAATAAATAAGAATCTTTCCTTTTTTTTTTTAAATGCTGACACAGTATCTGCCATCACTACCTCTTGGGATAGGGCTTTCCATAGCTTGACCACTCTAACTGTAAAGAACCCTTTCCTATATTGATGGCTGAAACGTCTTTCTTCCACACGCAATAAATGTGCCCTGGTCCTTTGTAGATTTCTTGGAAGGAACAGATCATCTGCTAGTTCTCTGTATTGGCCACACATATACTTATACATATTAATAAGATCACCACTAAGACGTCTTTTTGCCAAGCTTAACAAGCTAAATTTATCTGGCCTTTCATTGTTAGCGACACCTCCCATCCCATTTAATAATCTCGTTGCCCACCTTTGAACCCTCTCCAGTTCTCCTATATCCTTATTACAATGTGGAGCCCAAATCTAAAATTCCATATTCAAGATGTGGCCTTACAAGGAGTTTAAAGAGGGGTAATATTACATTTAATTTACAGGTTTTTATCTCTTTTTATATACACCCTAAAATCCTATTTGCTTTTGCAGCTGCTGATTGACATTGAGTGCTTCTTCTTAGCTTATTTGTAACCAGAATACACAGGTCCTTCTCTTGTTTCATTATCCCAGTTTTATTTAATTTAATGTATATGCATTAATACTATTATTGCGTCCTAAGTGCATTACTTTACATTTATTGACATTTAATTTCATCTGCCATGTTTTTGCCCATGCTGTTAGCTTATCGAGGTCTTTCCGTAAAATATTTTATAGTCAAGCTGAGTTTTACGTATCCCACAAAGTTTTGTATCGTCAGCAAAAGCTGACACCTTGCTATCAATCCCATGTAGCAAAAGAGAGATAGAGATAAGTCGATGGGCTGGAGACTGCCTTGAAGGACCTTTGCTTTTATACTATTGACAGGCTGTTTCTTATATTGTTATGTATATGTGCATAATATATACACGTACTTGAATTATTTGTTGTCATGAGAATTGTTAAATAATAAAATGGCTACTATGGCCTGTCCACAACGATAATGGATTGTTGTTTATTCTATAGGAGTAAAAATGGGGTGGGGGTCATGCCGAGTGATGGTCTTCTATCCTTTAAGGGAAGACACGGACTAGGCATAAATACGGCAGATTTTTTGTAACGGATTGCAATGCGGAAAATCGGCAGCGTAGTACAGTAACAGCAGAGTGGAACAAATCTCATTCACACACAGTGGAAAACATCAGCCAAAAAAACTTTCATAATCTGACCTGCACTGCAGTTTATTAAGCTGTCAATTTCTGCTGCGGAATCGCTGCTCTTCTGTTGTGGGTTTTTCACATTGAATTCAATGGGAAGGTAAAACCCGCAACAAAGAGGCATGTGATGCGACTTTTGCAGCAGAAAAGTGAGGAAAAAAAAAAGTTATTTTTTATTTGAAATGAATAAAAAAGTTTATACTTACCCCAGCCGTAGTCATAGCGACACAATCCTCTATTCTGAGCCCGGCCTCCTGTCATGACGTTTCACCCCATGTGATTGCTGCAGCCAATCAATTACATGGACTACAGCGTCATCCCAGGAGGTCGGGCTACTCTCAGAAGAGAGGGACGTGTCACAATGACTACGGCTGGGGTAAGTATAAACTTTTTTTTTTATTCCTGCAGGATTTCCGCAGCGGACATGCTGCCCGAAAAAGTGCATCACAATTTGGTGCGGTTTTTCGGATGGAAATTCCTGATGCCAGGGCGGATATGCTGTGTACTTTTACACAGCGTATCCGCTCGTACCAAGTCTTATATTTTTCTATTGTATTGTCAGACGCGTTCCTTCAGATAATTAATTAAACATTAAAGCCTAGGCCGTTAGAATGCTATTTATTTGTTCCTGTAGATTGATCACAGATTCTTCATGATCTGTCTTGAGGATGACAGAAGCATATGCTTCAAGCTGGTTGTGTAGGAGTGTACAGTACTTCATCAGTATATGGAACCTACAAGTATTCCTAATATCTGTTCTACTAAAGTAGGCCGTGCAGTGTAGTATAAAAGCGGAGGCTATATGTCCACAGTTACTGGAGCTCATTACACAATAAATCTTGCTCGCTGTACGGTGGGTTTATCAACATTAATAGATGGAAAAAAATGTTTATATGAAAATATTCTATACATTTAACTGTTGGTGGACACGTCATTCTGAGAAAGAACCACTACTGTTTGGGTCAAAAGTATTATTTTTTTTAAATTTGAAATTCTAGTTAATTCTATTTTTTAAATTAAAGGTAACCTGTCACCAGCGTTTCACCTATTGAACTCTACTCACCCCTCTCTGGCCGCTGCTTTCAAAAGTTCATTACCGTTATCCCCGCTCCTAAACTACTCCTCCGACCGTGCTGCAAACATTTTGTGCTTTTTATGTTAATAATCCATCAGTCTTGTTCATTCCTCTTCTTATGCCCGCCCACCGCTGAAAACTGGCCGCACTGAATGCCGAAATCTCAGCTAAGATGATGTGACCATCATGTATGGTCCAACACCCTTCCCTGCTTCATCCGGGCTTCAAATCTAGTTACTGTGCGTGCGCCGCTACGGTTTCCCATGGTGCGTACGCACCAGAACAGGACAACGATGCGCAAGCGCAGGATTTTGTTTGTGCTGGGGGGAGGCAAGGAGCTGTCAATCAAAAGTAAGGAGGCGGGGTTAACTTGGGAAGGCTTGAGGAATGAAGATATGACTCTTTTCGAACGAAGATATGACTCTTATGCTCATTAGCATATGGCGTAGGAACACTAAAAAACTGAATACTAAAGGTACAGAGTCTACTTAGAAGATAATTATAGGTTACATAAAAATTATTTTTCACCGACTTCCGCCAGGTATTGCTGGTTTATAGGTGAAATTACGGTGACCGGTTCCCTTTTAATTTCAAGTTCAAATATGTTCATACTACATACTCACAATGATGACATTTTTTTGCTGATGTTGTTGTATTATTTTGCGGTAAAAGTCAGAGTTTAATTTATATTATTTAATTTTTTTTTTATGTCTTTCTTGTTAACTTAGGTTTGTAGCAAATAAAGCAGATTTCTAATATGATTGATTTTGCTTGTTTTATTACTTTTATTTTTTTTATGGATGTAGATTTTTTTTTTTACTTTTCATTTACATTTTATTTATAATTATGCATTGAAATATCTACAGTAGTCTGTGCATGAAAAATCTGTTAGGGTATATGTAAGGTATACCGTAGGGTAAGTTCAGGGGCGTAACTAGGAAAGACTGGGCCCCATAGCAAACTTTTGACTGGGGCCCCCCCTCCCCTGGGTGTCACACAACCCCCCCCTTGTAGATAGGGCCTTTTTTACAGCCCCCTTCTGTAGATAGCACCATACATCCCCCTGTAGATAACGCCATACAGCCCCCCCTGTAGAGAACGCCATACAGCCCCCCCTGTAGAGAACGCCATACAGCCCCCCCTGTAGAGAACGCCATGCAGCTCCCCCCTGTAGAGAACGCCATACAGCCCCCCTCTGTAGGGAACGCCATACAGCTCCCCCCCTGCAGGGAACGCTATACAGCGTTCCCCCCCTGTAGGGAACGCCATACAGCGTTCCCCCCCTGTAGGGAACGCCGTACAGCGTTCCCCCCCTGTAGGGAACGCCATACAGCGTCCCCCCTCCCCAAAAAATGCGACCTACAGTGTGTCCTACAAAATACATGTATCCCCTCTCCACAGGATCTAAACAGGATAGGGGATACATGAGTGATCGCTGGCAGCGATAGGGAGAACGGGGGACTGAAAGTCCCCTGAACTTCTCCATGACAAACCTCTGACTTCCGGCGTCTGCGCAGCTCAATAAAAATGAAAGGAGCGCTGGTCACGCATGCGCACAAGCACGACCGGCGCTCCATTCATTTCTACGGAGCTGCCCACACAGACCCCGGAAGTCCGAGGTTTGTGATGGAGAACTTCAGGGGAGTTTCAGTCCCCCATTCTCCCTATCAATGCCAGCGATCACACATGTATCCCCTGTCCTGTGGATATCCTGTGGAGAGGGGATACATGTCCTGTGTAGAGATGAGCGAACTTATCAAAAGTTCGGTTCGGCTAGTTCGCCGAATTTCACAAAAAAGTTCGGTTCGGACCGAACTAGTTCTGACCGAACCTGTCACGTCCGTGCGCCGAGCATGCTACTGTCCGGGGTGCTGATAGAGTTAATGGGCTGCACTAACTCTTTCAGCAACCTTCACAGTACATGCTCGGCGCGCGGAAAATACAATTTAAATGTAATAAAAAAATAAAAATTATACGTTCGTACTTACTTTCCTCCAGTCCGGCCTCCAGCGATGACGTTTCATCCCTTTCGCCGCTGCAGCCAATCACAGGCTGTAGTGGCGGTCACGCACGTCAGGATGACGCTTCATCCCACGTGACCGCCTCTGCAGCCAATCACAGGCTGCAGCGGCGACATGGATGAAACGTCATCGCTGGAGGCCGGACAGGAGGAAAGTAAGTATGAACGTATTATTATTTTTTTTTGGCATGTATGTATGTTGGCATGTATGTATGTTGTCATGTATGTATGTTGTCATGTATGTATGTATGTATGTATATCTGTGCATGTATGTTGGCATGCATGTATATATGTGCATGTTTGTATGTATATTTGCATGTATATATTTGCATGTATGTATGTATGTTTGCATGTGTGTATGTTTGCATGTATGTATTTTTGCATGTATGTTGTCATGTATGTATGTATGTATATATGTGCATGTGTGTATGTATATTTGTATGTATGTATGTTTGCATGAATGTATGTATGTTTGCATGTATGTGTGTTTGCATGAATGTATGTTTGCATGTATTTATGTATGCATGTTTGTATGTATATTTGCATGTGTGTATATATATATATATGTATGTTGTCATGTATGTATGTATGTATGTATGTTGTCATGTATGCATATATGTGCATGTATGTTGGCATGTATGTATATATGTGCATGTGTGTATGTATGTATATTTGCATGTATATATTTGCATGTATGTATGTTGTCATGTATGTATGTATGTATATATGTGCATGTATGTTTGTATGTATGTTGACATGTATGTATACATGTGCATGTTTGTATGTATATTTGCATGTATATATGTTTGCATGTGTGTATGTATGTTTGCATGTATGTATGTATGTATGTTGTCATGTATGTTTGTATGTATGTTGTCATGTATGTATGTATGTATGTATATATGTGCATGTATGTATGTTTGCATGTTTTTATTTTTGCATGTATGTTTGCATGTATGTTTATATATATGTGCATGTATGTAATTATGTTTGCATGTATTTATGTTTGCATGTATATTTGTGCATGCTTGTATATATGTATGTATCTTTGCATGTTTGTTTGTATGTATGTTTTCATGTGTGTGTATGCATGTATGTATGATAGTTTGCATGTATATATGTGTGTATGTTTGCATGTATGTATATTTGCATGTATATATGTGCATGCTTGTATGTATGTTTGTATATATGTATGTATGGCCATGTATGATACTGTCTGCTGGCGCCCTGTATCTAAGTCAACTTCACGGCAGGCTTCTATACATGGTATAACAGTCAGTATCACACATTAAACTGAATCTAAGCCTACGACATGTTTTATTTCATTTTTTTTTTTACAGGTTTGGTGTTTGGACTACGTCGGTTTCGAGGACTACTTCGATGACAGTTTTTTTTTCTACAATAAAATGGTTAATGAGGGTTGTGTTGGGGGTGCTTTATTTCAATAAAATATTTTATCTATATCTTTGTCTTTTTATTTTCAAATTTTATTACTACCACTTTAGTAATGGCCGCTGTCTGAGTGACAACATCCATTACTAAGGCGAGGCTTAGTGTTAGCCGGTGCAGAGGCTAACACTAACCACCATTATTACCCCGGTACCCACCACCACCAGGGGTGCCGGGAAGAGCCAGGTACGATCCAGTACCCGACCATCTGTTGTGATGGTCGGGCTCTGGGGCGGCCGCAGGCTGGTATTATGAGGCTGGGAAGGGCCAAAAACAGTGGACCTTCCCACCCTTGTAATGCTAGGCTGCTGCTGCTGTGTTGTATCTGGCTGGTTATAAAAGTGGGGGGGACCCCACGTCATTTTTTTAAATTATTTATTTATTTAATTTTTTTTTTTTAAAAAGACATGGGGTTCCACCCAATTTATCATAACCAGCCACATACAACACAGTGTTACTAGCCTGGGAATGGACAAAACCAGTGGCCCTTCCCACCAATGTAATGCCAGACTGCTGCGGCCTTGTATATGGCTGGTTATTAAAAATGTCGGGGACCCGTCTATTGCTAAATTTGTTAAATTAAAAAAAAAAAACGACGTGGGGGTCCCCCCCATTTTTATAACCAGCCCGATACAACACAGCAGCAGCAGCCTAGCATTACAAGGGTGGGAAGGTCCACTGATTTTGGCCCTTCCCAGCCTCATAATACCAGCCTACGGCCGCCCCAGTACCCGACCATCACAACAGATGGTCGGGTACTGGATCGTACCAAGCTCTTCCCGGCACCCCTGGTGGTGGTGGGTACCGGGGTAATAATGGGTGGTTAGTGCTAGCCTCTGCACCGGCTAACACTAAGTACCGCCTTTATAATGAACGCTGTCAATCAGCCAACTGCCATTATCTAGGCACTAATAAAGTTTAAAAAAAAACACAAAGACAATTCTTTTTTATTGAAATAAGAAATCCCCAACAAAACCCTCGTTAACCATTTTATTAAAATTTGAAAAAACGTAGATCTACGCAGTAGTCCAACGAATCGAAGACGTAGTCCAATCGGTACATCAAAATCTGCAACAACATAAAAAAACAGTTATCAATGTGAACAATACCAATACTTCTACTCACCTACACACATATATACACGCACACACAAACAACCATACACAGACACACATATATACACAAACACAACAAGATATACACACACACACATAAACAGACAAACACACACACATATACACAAACTCACACATATACAAACAAAAACACACATATCCAAACACACACACACACAGTTATACACACACAAACATGAACACATATACACAAACACACCCATATATACACACAAACACACACCCATATACACAAACACACACACATACAAAAACACACACAAACATCTACACACAAACATATACACAAATACACCCATATATACACAAACATACACAAACACACCCATATATACACACACACATATACACAAACACACATATAAAAACAAAAAAAGACAAAGTCACATACCCAAACACACATATATACACAAACACACACATACACAAACACGGTTTCTTTTAAATGCTGCTGGGGAACCCGCTCGATCCACTATATAAGGCTGCGCTACAGTGCAGCATTTAAAAGAAACAGGATCTAGACCTGTCCATAGAGTTTAAGGCAGCACAGAGTATTTCAGGAGATGAGCGTGCAGATTCAGTGCTGCTGTGAACTCTGCTCTTACCATTACGTAGCTCTCAGTCTGTTACCTCTCCTCCACTCCTGTCCTCAAGAACACCTTCACATGATTGGCAAGTCACCACGTAATGGTAAGAGCAGAGTTCACAGCAGCACAGAGTATTTCAGGAGATGAGCGTGCGGATCTTGTGCGGGGTGGTGACTTGCCAATCATGTGAAGGTGTTATTGAGGACAGGAGTGGAGGAGAGGTAACAGACTGAGCTACGTAATGGTAAGAGCAGAGTTCACAGCAGCACTGAATCTGCACGCTCCTCTCCTGAAATACTCTGTGCTGCTGTGAACTCTGTTCTTACCATTACGTAGCTCAGTCTGTTACATCTCCTCCACTCCTGTCCTCTATAACACGTTCACATGATTGGCAAGTCACCACCACGCACAAGATCCGCACGCTCATCTCCTGAAATACTCTGTGCTGCTGTGAACTCTGCTCTTACCATTACGTGGTGACTTGCCAATCATGTGAAGGTGTTCTTGAGGACAGGAGTGGAGGAGAGGTAACAGACTGAGAGCTACGTAATGGTAAGAGCAGAGTTCACAGCAGGACTGAATCTGCACGCTCATCTCCTGAAATACTCTGTGCTGCCTTAAACTCTGTGGACAGGTCAGGATCCTGTTTCTTTTAAATGCTGCACTGTAGCGTAGCCTTATATAGTGGATCGAGCGGGTTCCCTAGCAGCATTTAAAAGAAACAGGATCCTGACCTGTCCACAGAGTTTAAGGCAGCACAGAGTATTTCAGGAGATGAGCACGGGCAGCCGTTCGTTTTTCCGAGCCGTGCTCCCATTATGCACACGACCGTAAAAACACCCGTTATTGCGGGTCGTAATTACGACCCGCAATAACGGGCTCATAGACTTCTGTTACCCACGGGTACCTTTCCGTTTTCTCACGGGAAGGTGCCCGTGCCGTTAAAAAAATAGAACATGTTCTATTTTTCTATTTTACGGGCCGTGCTGCTATAATTATAATGACAGCACGGTTCGCAAAAGCGGCCGGCTGCCCGTGGCCGGCCGGCCGGCCGTGCTCGTAGTTACGAGTCGTAATTACGAGCACGGCCCATAAAATAAAAAAATAGAACATGTTCTATCTTTTTAACGGCACGGGCACCTTCCCGTGAGAAAACGGGAAGGTACCCGTGGCTAACAGAAGTCTATGGGCCCGCTATTTCGGGTCGTAATTACGACCCGTGATAACGGGTGTTTTTATGGTCGTGTGCATGAGGCCCCGTAATGACGGGTGGCTACATGTATGCACCCGTCATTACGGCAGCGTTGCTAGGCAACGTCAGTAAGGGTATGTGCACACACACTAATTACGTCCGTAATTGACGGACGTATTTCGGCCGCAAGTACCGGACCGAACACACTGCAGGGAGCCGGGCTCCTAGCATCATATTTATGTACGATGCTAGGAGTCCCTGCCTCTCCGTGGAACTACTGTCCCGTACTGAAAACATGATTACAGTACGGGACAGTTGTCCTGCAGAGAGGCAGGGACTCCTAGCATCGTACATAACTATGATGCTAGGAGCCCGGCTCCCTGCACTGTGTTCGGTCCGGTACTTGCGGCCGAAATACGTCCGTCAATTACGGACGTAATTAGTGTGTGTGCACATACCCTAAATAGTCACTGTCCAGGGTGCTGAAAGAGTTAACTGATCGGCAGTAACTGTTTCAGTACCCTGGACAGTGACTACCGATCGCAGTACCTGTAAAAAAAAAGACGTTCATACTTACCGGGAACTCCCTGCTTCCTCCAGTCCGGTCTCCTGGCCGTTGCCTTGGTGACGCGTCCCTCTCGACATCCGGCCCGACATTCCTTGATGACGATGCAGCCCATGTGAGCGCTGCAGCCAATCACAGGCTGCCGCGGCCTCTGCAGCCAATCACAGGCTGCAGAGGCCTCTGCAGCCAATCACAGGCTGCCGCGTCAGAAAAGGTCGGACTGGAGGAAGAAGAGGGACTCGTCCGCAAGACAACGACCGGGTACGTATGAAATGCTTTTTATTTTATTTTTAATCAGCAGCCTCTTTTCTCTATCAGTGATTGATAGAGATAAGCGGCTGCCGATTTGTATAATGTTTTTGACCGGGTTCGGTCAAAACGGGTTCGGCCGAACCCGGTGAAGTACGGATTCGCTGCGAACCGAACTTTTCCGGAAGTTCGGACCGAAACCGGGTTCGGTTGTCCCGGTTCGCTCATCTCTAGTCCTGTGGATATCCTGTGGAGAGGGAATACATGTCCTGTGGATATCCTGTGGAGAGGGAATACATGTCCTGTGGATATCCTGTGGAGAGGGGATACATGTCTTTTGCTCTATTTTGCGCCTTCAGGACCAGACACCGTTTAGCCATTTTTAGCACATGTTAGTTAAATGGCTATAACTTTTTTATTTGTTGGGCTAACGACGTGATTTTTGCGACATTTTTTTCCGTAGACAATGCAGGTTTCATTTTTTTATCGTTTTTATACACACCTTTTTTGCTATTTTAGAATTTTTATTTGAAAATAATAATAAAAAAATAAGCTTTTTTACATTTCAGCTATTTTTTTTTTGGTAATAACATAGTTTTACCCTAAAATAGACCTTTTATTTGTGATCGTCATTGTCTACCATAAATTTTAATATATTACATGTCTATATTAGGGTAATTGGGTCAGCGCTAGCGTTACAACAATGATTGGCGGGGGGAACGTTTTTTTTTTGGGGTGGGTATTTTATGTGTATTTATTATTTACATTTTTTTTGCACTTTACTTTATTATTTTTTTTCTTTCTTTTACACCGTGTTTTTCCACTGTAACTGGGGCTGCACAGCAGCCCCAGTTACAGGGGAAATCAGCCCTCTCATAGTGACGATTGTCACTAATAGGGCTGTGCTGGGTCTAGTAAGACCCAGCAGTAGTCTGTCACTAACGGCACCCGGTGATCATGTGACCAGTCACATGATCACCGGGAGGAATAGAGACAGCGCCGCTGCTGCTGCCTCTATTCCTGTACACAGCGCTCATTCAGCGCTGTGTACAAGTGATCAGAGAAAACAGAAGCAGCGAAAGCTGCTTCCATCCTCTCCTCAGGGTCCCCGGCAGTCACTGACAGCCGGAGACCCGACATTCAGCTGCCCGATCGCGCGGGCAGCAAGTTAAAGCCCGAGCCGTAGAAAGTCTATGGCTCAGGTTTTAAGGACCCTGACCGCTGGCCGTAAAAATACAGCCAGCGGTCGGGAACCAGTTAATGGCAGAGCGGGGAGATACCTCCCTGCTCTGCCGTAGTGTTCAGTGGCGTCCCACTGTAGCAGCCATAGCGGCTGCTAGCGGAGCCTCCGGCCATGGTGGGGGCCCGTGCCAGCGGGGCAACACGGGCCCCCTCATGCCGCGGGCCCCATAGCAGCCGCTACTGCTGCTACGGCGGTAGTTACTCCACTGGGTAAGTTCACACGTAGCGTAAATATTGCAGATTTTCTGCAACAGATTTAATTGCAGAAAATCCACAGTGTAATACAATAACAGCAGAGTGGATGAGATTTAAACAAATCTCATTTGAACAAATTTTATCCAGACGCTGCGTAAAAAACCTGCCGAAAAAAAACTCAGGAAAATTTTTTAAAAAAAGCTTATACTTACCCAAATCTCTCTGCTTCTGCGTCCAGCCCGACCTCCAGGATTGACGTTTCATTCCATGTGACTGCTGCAGCCAATCACAGGATGCAGCAGTTACATGGGAGGAAACGTTATCGCAGGAGGCTAGCCTGCGGGATGTCAGAGGGACTCGTCGCCATGGCTACGGGTAAGAATAGGCTTTTTTTTAATTAGCTTTTTCCGCAGCTGACATTCCGGCCGAAAAACTACACCACAATTTAGTGCGTTTTTCGACCGGAATTCCCTCCGGGCTCCAAGACGGTTAAGGTGTGTACCTTTACGCAGCGTATCCGCCCTATCTGAACATACCCAAACAGGGGCTCTCACAGGATAATCTGGCTGTTTTTGGAAATCTGTCACTACTTTTAACCCCCTACATAGCTAACAATGCTACATAGGTGAAAAGTTTAGGCCCCATTCAAATAACATTTTTTGGCCATTAGTTTAGCATATACGCTGGGAAAAGCTGTGTTAAATGTATACGTCATCAACTTTTAATGACTTATATGTTAAACGAATGCCATAAAAACCCTATGGGTGAGGATGCCACTGTTAAGCATACAGTGGAATCCACCACCTATAGTCTACCACGTAAAAAAAATCATATACCCAACGGTATTCCATTGTATAGAGTAGTGTAATCTACTATGCTATTCCATAGCTTTTTTTGCAGTATACTTCTATATATGGAAGCCCCGTTTTGGCCTCAGTTGGGCTAATGTAACCCTATAGACATATTTAGCATGTGTACCGGGAGCTTTTCTGGCATACACGCTAAACATGCTGTAACAAACATGAACTTGGATCTTACTCCAAGCATAACAAGGAAAATAAAATTTTAGTTGCTCACACGCCGTATGCGAATGAGATACCCAATGTCGGCCGAGCAGAGAAGTGTCCTAGCTTCTCGGCTGCAAATCCTCACCAATCATTTCCCTATTCTCTTAAGTGATGTCTCTAGCGGACTCCTGCCTCATAACATGATATATTTTATGCATATTTATGAAGCCCATTTGGCTCGGTGACCAAATTTTAGCTCCATAGCTAATAAAATGGCTGCATAAATTTAGTTACTTCCTGGTCCAGCGGCAAGAGGAAGAAGTAGGCAGGAACCAGAAGCATTTTCAAGACAGCTAAGATTTTTTTCCCCGATATAATATTTTTTGTTAGTTTATTTAATTAAATAAGATAAAAAGCACAGTGAATGAGGCAGCAAACATAGACAAAACATGTTGGGTCCATCTAAAAATGTAGGACCAGTCTCAATATATTTCCATTACCTAATTATATCCTAATTAATGTCAATTTGTCATTTTCTACCTGACTGAACATGAGATTGAAGAGAATTTCAACTGTTATGTCCTTGCAGACTACTGTGTCTGAAAAGCCCATATCTCAGAGCGTACAAAATGTTTCATTAGAATGTTTGGGAGGGAAGGATGATTTTCTTTTCTAGTTTCCACCATAGAGAAGGTCATTCTATAAAAGGCAGTATTTTTCTCACTAGTTATTATGTAATACGTAACTGCATGTAAGATATGAAATCCTCTAACAATTACTTTTAATGCAAGGTGATATGGACTCATGTGTTCTGCTTCTACCGGAAAAGCTTTTAACTTCTCCGTATGGCGCCTTAAATCTGTCACTGAATTCGATTGTTGTGTGTTTTGATACCCTGAACATCCAAATGCAAGGATGCTCAAGTGTTCACCGGTGTGTAACACAGATTCCTATAGATCTCTGCAGCTTTACTGATGCAATGTCAACATTCATACACACTTTTTATAACTTGTTCATATGGAGGGTTTCTTGTATCTTGAAGTGAATGTTCACCCTAGAAGGGGCTTAGACTATAAAGACCCTTTTACACAAGCCAATTATTTGGCAAACGAGTGCTCATATTAACCCTCTTTTCCAATCATTGCCCTATGTAAACAGGGCAACGATCAGCCGATGAACGAGTGTTTGCTCGTTCACGGGCTGATCGAATAGTTTCTGCAGCAGAAAATATTATCGTTGACGGCAGCACATCTCCCAGTGTAAACATGGAGTCGCGCTGCTGACATGATAGAAATGTATGGGGACGAGTGATCGTAGTAACGAGCTCTCGTCCCCATATATAGCTCCTCGTGAAAGGTGAAAACAAACGCCGATCAACAAGCTGTCTTGTTGATTGGCGCTCGTTGTTATGGCCAAAATTGGCCGTTGTAAAAGGACCCTACCTGCATACTGTTATACATGACCAAAGGATAGGTGATAAATATCTGATCGGTGGGGGTCCGACCACTGGGAGCCCCATATGAATTGAGCGGTAGGGCGTATGCTCAGCCACCGCTCCTTTAATTTCTTTGAGGCTGCCGAAGAGAGCGCTCGGCAGCCCCATAGAAATGAATGGATTAGTGGCCGAGCATGCGCACTCAGGCTCCATTTCAATGGAGCTCGGAGGAACGACATGGTAATCCCGCTCTCGTGAGCCTTGCAAGTCCCAGCAATTGGACGCCCATAAATCAGATATTTATCACCTGCCCTTCTACAGCCTATGCACACCATTTGAAAACGTTTTTTTAAATAAATAAATAAATAAATATATAAATGTCTATCAGTGTGTTTGGTGCAACTTTCTAATGACTTTTAAATAATAAAAATTATTTTAACTTTTTGAGATACAGCTGCTTTGTATCCTGTATACAGAGCAGCTGTATCTAGGCTGAAACCTGTATCCATCAGATCAGCGGAACTGGCGGGTCGGATCCACCTGTTATCGATTACATCTAAATTAGGAACTTAGATGTGATCGGTAAAAGTTCGATCTTGCGTGTTTCGGACCCGCTGTCACTGAACCCGTCAGTGCCGCTGACCTGACGGATTCAAGTCTCAGCACATGATACAGCCACTCTGTATACAAAATACAAAGGAGCTGTATCTCAAAAAGTAAAAATAATTTTTAATTAAAAGTAATCAGAAAGTTGTACTAATCTCACTGATACACATTTTTATTAAAATAAAAACGTTGTTAAAGGTCTTATAGGTGATGAAAGTCAATTATGATCGCACTACTAGAGGGAATCCAGAGCATCATGTATCATTTATAATATAGTGACCAGATAAAATAGTACTTTTATGAAGAAACACTTTCAAAGTTGGGGCATCCATTGAAGGCAGATTAATGATCATTGTCATCTATCAAAAAGAAGAAAAAGAGTGTAGAAATATGAGCCTTTACGTTTCAAAATGAAAGGGGTTGTACCATCAGCACAATCTGTCCATATGCCCTATCAGGGTACATATATGTCGTAGAAGGTGGTCCTATAAATACAGTGAAGGAAATAAGTATTTGATCCCTTGCTGATTTTGTAAGTTTGCCCACTGTCAAAGACATGAACAGTCTAGAATTTTTAGGCTAGGTTAATTTTACCAGTGAGAGATAGATTATATAAAAAAAAAAAAGAAAATCACATAGTCAAAATTATATATATTTATTTGCATTGTGCACAGAGAAATAAGTATTTGATCCCCTACTAACCATTAAGAGTTCAGCCTCCTCCAGACCAGTTACACGCTCCAAATCAACTTGGTGCCTGCATTAAAGACAGCTGTCTTAAATGGTCACCTGTATAAAAGGCTCCTGTCCACAGACTCAATTAATCAGTCTGACTCTAACCTCTACAACATGGGCAAGACCAAAGAGCTTTCTAAGGATGTCAGGGACAAGATCATAGATCTGCACAAGACTGGAATGGGCTACAAAACCATAAGTAAGACGCTGGGTGAGAAGGAGACAACTGTTGGTGCAATAGTAAGAAAATGGAAGACATACAAAATGACTGTCAATCGACATCGATCTGGGGCTCCATGCAAAATCTCACCTCGTGGGGTATCCTTGATCCTGAGGAAGGTGAGAGCTCAGCCGAAAACTACACGGGGGCAACTTGTTAATGATCTCAAGGCAGCTGGGACCACAGTCACCAAGAAAACCATTGGTAACACATTACGCCGTATTTAATATATTAATACGCTTAATTAATTTACAGATGATCTGCAAAGAGGAGTGGGCCAAAATTCCATCTAACATGTGTGCAAACCTCATCATCAACTACAAAAGACGTCTGACTGCTGTGCTTGCCAACAAGGGTTTTGCCACCAAGTATTAAGTCTTGTTTGCCAAAGGGATCAAATACTTATTTCTCTGTGCACAATGCAAATAAATATATATAATTTTGACTATGTGATTTTCTTTTTTTTTTTTTATATATAATCTATCTCTCACTGGTAAAATTAACCTAGCCTAAAAATTCTAGACTGTTCATGTCTTTGACAGTGGGCAAACTTACAAAATCAGCAAGGGATCAAATACTTATTTCCTTCACTGTATATGGCTTATTGTGAATTCTCCCGGTGATAACAGGGATTTCACATGCGGTATTCCTGTATGCATGTAATGTGGGGTTACTGGAGTGGTTCCACACCGTCCGGTCCTTGCTTGGAAAAGCAGCCGTACCGCTCTGCGCTCAGAGACCCACTCACCCTTGGTAGGCAACCTGTCTCCTCAGCTCCACAAAGGCCTACCGTCACATTTCTAGAACTCTGATCCATCATAATCTTCAGTCTCCCCTGACTTTCCGCAGAGGGACAAGCCTTCTTACGCTGGTGACCAGATTCTCGTCCACAGCTGCTCAGACCTACAACACTTCAGTTTAGTACCGCATGCGGTTATCCCCCGCTCTGCATTGAGGGAGCCGAACATTCCCCTTTAAGGGCTCTCACTGTCCCACCTAACTGCGTAGTGGCGCAGCGCCTCAGCATCTCTACGCTCTGATCACATCCAGCCCCAGGCTCTTCCTGGGCCTAGCCAAATCCTATGTACCTCTATGTCACTTTCCCAAGAAGCCTCTTATGCCTTTGTACAGTGACAGTACCGCATATATACGACAGCACCACAGATCACCACAGCCTGGCCTCCAGCGAACCTGTTAGACAAAGCATTATATACAATGCAATACAATATATATACAAGTATACATTTGCTGTGCGGTTCATTTAAAGAGACAGGTAACCACTTAAATTCAATAAGCACTCCACAGGCAGCAAATGGAGGTTAAAAAGTTCACCCTCCTTACATGCACACTTACTATGGCCAGGAAAAGGGGCAGGCAGTGGTAGGCACCAGCCTAGAGCACCATTAAACCTCAGGCATGGTAGGCAACTTGTTTTAAGCAGAGAAGATGCAGCTTCACCTGCTTGTTTCTGGTTGGCCCCATTCCCACGCCTCTCTTTTCTATTCTCAAAGGCTCACTTACTTCTACTTCATTCTATCCTTCCCGTACATGTTCCTTCATCAACATTGATAAAGCCTGGGGATAACCAATTTTATGCATTCTGCTAGCATTTACCACTAGGGGGAGCTTTTCACACATGAATGTATACAGCTGGCATTGAGTTCTATGAAAGCTGCATAAATCTGTATGCAGTTATCTCCCGCTAGTGATAAATAAGAGGAGGCATAGTGATAAAGTGTAAAAAAAACAACTATATGGAGAAAACAAAATGTAAACAAACTGAACAATAAACATTACTTAAACAACCTGATTACTAAGATTTGCCATACTTTGCTTATTGGTCGGGTCCCTGGACCTGTCAGCTCTCCTGTGTAGTGCCATATAAAGGATCTGTTGGCTCTCCTGTGTGGTGTAGTATAGAGGATCTGTCAGCTCTCCTGTGTAGTGTAGTATAGAGGATCTGTCAGTTCTCCTGTGTGGTGTAGTATAGAGGATCTGTCAGTTCTCCTGTGTGGTGTAGTATAGAGGAGCTGTCAGTTCTCAGGTGTGGTGTAGTATAGAGGAGATGTCCGTTCTCCTGTGTGGTGTAGTATAGACGATCTGTCAGCTCTCATGTGTGCTGTAGTATAGAGGAGCTATCAGCTCTCCTGTGTGATGTAGTATAGAGGATCTGTCAGCTCTCGTGTGGTGTAGTATAGAGGAGATGTCAGCTGTCCTGTGTGGTGTCATATAGAGGATCTGTCAGTTCTCCTGTGTGGTGTAGTATAGAGGATCTGTCAGCCCTCCTGTGTGGTGTCATATAGAGGATCTGTCAGTTCTCCTGTGTGGTGTAGTATAGAGGATCTGTCAGCCCTCCTGTGTGGTGTAGTATAGAGGATCTGTCAGCTCTCCTGTGTGGTGTAGTATAAAGGACCTGTCAGTTCTCCTGTGTGGTGTAGTATAGAGGATCTGTCAGTTCTCCTGTGTGGTGTAGTATAGAGGACCTGTCAGCTCTCTTGTGTGGTGTAGTATAGAGGATCTGTCAGCTCTCCTGTGTGGTGTAGTATAGAGGAGCTGTCAGTTCTCCTGTGTGGTGTAGTATAGAGGATCTGTCAGCTCTCCTGTGTGGTGTAGTATAGAGGAGCTGTCAGTTCTCCTGTTTGGTGTAGTATAGAGGATATGTTAGCTCTCCTGTGTGGTGTAGTATAGAGGATCTGTCAGCTCTCCTGTGTGGTGTAGTATAGAGGAGCGGTCAGTTCTCCTGTGTGGTGTAGTATAGAGGATCTGTCAGTTCTCCTGTGTGGTGTAGTATAGAGGATCTGTCAGCTCTCCTGTGTGGTGTAGTATAGAGGATCTGTCAGCTCTCCTGTGTGGTGTAGTATAGAGGAGCGGTCAGCTCTCCTGTGTTGTGTAGTATAGAGGATCTGTCAGATCTCCTGTGTGGTGTAGTACAGAGGAGCTGTCAGTTCTCCTGAGTGGTGTATTATATGGAGGATCTGTCAGCTTTCCTGTGTGGTGTAGTATAGAGGATCTGTTGGCTCTCCTGTGTGGTGTAATATAGAGGATCTGTCGGTTCTCCTGTGTGGTGTAGTATAGAGGATCTGTCAGATCTCCTGTGTGGTGTATTATATAGAGGATCTGTCAGATCTCATGTGTGGTGTAGTATAGAGGAGCTGTCAGCTCTCCTGTGTGGTGTAGTATAGAGGATCTGTCAGTTCTCCTGTGTGGTGTAGTATAGAGGAGCTGTCAGATCTCCTGTGTGGTGTAGTATAGAGGAGCTGTCAGCTCTCCTGTGTGGTATAGTATAGAGGACCTGTTAGCTCTGCTGTGTGGAGAATCAACCCTTTCCTGCCCCATGACAAAACTGTACGTCATGGAGCAGGGGGGTGAAGTTTGGAGTTGACACGCTGCTCTAATAGCCAGGAACAATAATCGCACTGTTCCTGGCCGTTTGACTAGTTAAATGCTGCGGTCAACAGCTCCCGCGGCATTTAAACCGTTATACAGAGGGGGTAGCCCCCTCCGATAGCCCATCGCCCCCCCCACGACGCAATTGAGGGTCGCTGATGGTTGTCATGGCAGCTCGGGGACCTAATGAATACTCTCAGGTCTGCCTTTTCATGCCTCCTGCAGGGCGAGGCAGAAGCCTGTAAAAATTACAATATGCTGCAATACATTTGTATTGCGGTGTATTGTCCCTAGGGGGACTGATAAATAGTGTGTAAAAAAAAGTAAAATACATTCTTCAGGAGTTTAAAAAAATGTAAAGTTCAAAAAACTCCCATTTTTCCCCACTCACAATGTAAAAAATATGCGTCCATAAAAGTCCAACCTATTACAATATACAAGTAATTAACTCGCATGGTGAGTGGCATAAAATTTTTTTATTATTTACAACACCAGAATCTTTGTTTTTTTGTCACCTTAGCGCTAACATTTTTTTTAATAAAAAGTGATCAAAAAATCGTATGTACCAAAAAAAGATACCAATAAAGACTACAGCTCGTCCCACAAAAAATAAGCCCTCCCAGCGCTCAATCGACCAAAAAAATAAAAAAGTTATGTCTCTGACAATGTGGTGAAACAAAACAATTTATTTTTTAACAATTTTTTTTTTCTTTGTAAAAGCAGTAAAGTATAAAAAAAATGATATGAATTTGGTATCACCATAATCGTATTGAGTTAAGTTGTCATTTTTACCGCACAGGGAAAGCCGTAAAAACGAAACCCAAGAAACACTGGAGGAATTGAATTTTTTCCACTTCCACCCTACAAAAAAATTTTTTTTTCCCAGTACATTATATGGTACTTTAACTGGTGCCATTAGAAATGGCTCTTGGAAGGCAAAGAGTAAAAAAACTAAAACAAAAAAATGAGAACCGTCTGGGTCTTTAAAGGGTTAAAGAGGATCTATCAGCTCTTCTAACATGTCTTTTTTAGTAAATACTTTTATTCCAATGATTTAACAATGTTGGAATACCTTTTCCTAGAAATCTGTTTTGTGTCGTTCCTCTGTTATTCCTCCGGGAACTGTATGAATAAATTGACAACTGGGTTTTACCATTCCCTTCATCAATTGGGTGCGACTCTACAAAGTCTGACACTATCCAAGCAGTGCTGTAAGTGACATAGTGTGTAGATGACCCCTATTGACAAGGTGAATGGTAACACCCAGTTGCTAATTTATTCCTAAATTTTCAGGAACACAGGAACGGCACAATACAGAGTTTTAAGAAAAGATGCTCCAGAATTTGTATTTCACGGGGAATGCAGACATGTCAGGAGAGCTGACAGGTGTTCTTTAAATATATATTCTCTATCATTATGGAATCCCCAGTAGATGCTTTATAGAACAGCACCAGTGACATTGATAGAAATACATCAATTTGGTTTTAGGTCGTCACAAAGCGACACCACTAATTGGTAGTTATGAAATCCTTTTACTGAGCAGTAATGGAATATTACACACATTTCCGACATGTGAGCTTTGAAGGTAGAACCATTTTATTGTCAGTTTCTAGAAACTCAGAGATGAATATCCATTACCATAATGCTGAGGTGGCACCACAATGGTTTAATAACCTAAGTTTAAAAGGAAAAAAAAAAAATCAATGAAAACTATTACGTTCCTGTAAAACCGGAAATTGGTCAATTCCAGAAAGAGAAAAATGATGTAGGACTTGTCAGATTTTGCTCAAATTCGGCAAATTAGTTTATTTATTCCAAATATAATTTTCCCTCCTTCCCTGTGAACGGTTAATTTTATTTTTAAATGAAAGACTAAAATGCTGAACTCCGCTCCAGATTTAATTTAATCTCTCTCTTTGATAATTTTTATTTTTTCATTTCTTTATTTTCCCTGTACTGCGATGCTTTGGGGAAATGTTGATGTTGAGCTTCTAACGAAGAAGTCGAAGGAAAAAAAAAAACAGTTGATTATTTGCTATGAGTGGAAAATAATTATACATTTCATTTCAGAAATTGTTAAGTGTTAGCAATACCTGCTGGTCAGAATTATTCATACCTACAGTATATTGTAGTCATGAAACTTTGATTACATATTTATGATTAAGATACATTATGCTACGCTTGGTTCCTAATGTTATTTTGCATGGATATGAATTATCAATGCCGTGTTTACCATATTGGTCTGCAAAGAATATTTCTGATATATTAAAAGGTCAACGGGAAACAGATTTGGGCTATGTTCACATGTGCCTCATGGTTTCTTTTCAAAACAGAAACGGCAACAAAGTGCTGGATCTATAATAAGACGCTTACCACTAGCGCCTAACAAAAACCAGTGACATATAATGGGTTTTGCTGGCTTAGAGGTGTCCGTCGTCTTGCTTGAAAGAAAAGTGCTGCATGCAGTACTATTTTCAAGGTCAAATTTATTGGAATCTATGACGGAACTCCAAACAAAGTTCAATGTTCAATTTAGATATTTTTTGATTTAAAGGAGCTTTCCCAACTTGAACATTTATGGCATAACCTCTGGCTCTGGGACGCACCTATTTCCGACCCTTGCCCAGCCTGGAGAAGCCGGCCGCCGGGTGCTGCATCCAGGCAGAGAATGATTGGGGAGGGGGCCACGACTCCCATAGAAATGAATAGAGAGAGACATGCCCATGCACGGCAACCTCTCGATTCATCCTCCGCCTGGATGCAAGAGCCAATGGCCGACTAACCAGGTGGGACAAGGGTCAGGTGACGCCTGTTCTGGAGATTTGCGGGTCCCAGAGCTGGGACCCGTATCTATTGGACATTTATGACATATCCCGTGAATATGCTATAAATGTTTCAGTTGGGAATTCCCCATTAATAAAAATATTTTGAGTACTTTAGATTATCTTTTCATAAGTAGATTGTCATTTATTAGAATTTGTTGCTTTCCTTTTGGTATATGCAATGTATTTTTGTTTGCAAACATAGCTTTATAAATATATTTTTGCAAGATTCCTTTGTGATATCTAGATTTTTTTAATTTATACAGTATAGGTATTTTACAGTTTCATTGGAATATGGGAAAGTACCTATGCACTCGGCACCACAACCAATATAGCGCAAATAGTGAGCTACCCTAATATTTTTCTACCTTTAATTTAATTGTTAAGGATTTTACTAAAGTTATGAATTTATTCAAAGGGTTGTCTAATGAAGACAATCCCCATCTATATGCCTTATTACAGGTTCTCCTCTTAGGACACCTCTGTAACATAGAGTGGAGTGGCACTTGGTCTTGCAGACTTGGTTACTATTTAATACTACATTTTAATACAACAGCTGTTGCAGGGAAATGTGTTGCCGGATGACAATCTCCTTCGCAATATCAGCTGGGTGCTGGGGGCTTCAGGGGCACTAAAGAAGAGAAAGTCTTACTGAGGCATACCGTTTTTAAGTTTTATGACCCATAATCTTACGGGTCATAAATATAGTGTAAGTTTGACCTCTGTGAATCCGACTGTTTCTGAGGGGTTCCAAATAATCATTCTTGGCTGGAGAACAGGACACACATGCATAATTAATCTCCAGAACGATGAATGGGAGCGTGTTAAAAAAAAAATAACGCCTGACCCAAGCCTAATTTAACTTTATGACCTTTCTGATTGGGAGATAGGAGCCTCTTCAACTCTGAAACGTGTAGCTTCTTATTATGTTTCTCACTAGAGAATTGGTCCCTCTAAGATGCATTCGGTTTGGTGCTGGCTAAACTGGGATGCGGAGACTTGTAGTTCTTTGTAGACACTGAACCGCTTACGGAAAGTGTCAGGGACTGCGAAGGTTAAATATAGGAGTGAACGTATTCAAAAAATGCCCAGGACCAGGATCGGTGTACAAGGGGTAAGAGGGGCGTGGTAAAGGTGATATAAGTGTTGGTCTTGGGGTAGAACACCCTCTTACCTTCAAGCTGCAGCGTGAGGAACATCCTTCCGTTGGAGCTGGAAGATCTTGAGCTTTTCCTTTTTTCCCTGGATTCGGTGGTCGTTCATTTTATTCAGATGGCTGAGGATGTCTTGCGTCAGGTTGCACAGCGGGTGGCATCGGAAGGGACTGCCTTGCTGGAATCCCTGCTGGCGAGTGGAAGAAGGGACATGGTGACTGCGGTCGTGGAACAGCCTGCAGTGGCTACCCGAGGTAGGTCGCAGCGCTGGGACTTGCTTCCTGCTCGCGAGAGCAGCCGGCGATTACATCATCGCTCCCTGCTCTGTCCTCCGTTGAACCGGAAGTGGTTGGAGAGATGGCAGAGACGGGACTTCCGTTGCAGCGCAGGTCAGCCAGGAAGCAAGATGGCGGCGCCCATAGAAGGATTCTGACAAAAAGAAGCAAGCGATGAGTGATCAGCCCAGCCTTGGTGCCGGGGCTTTTGCTTCATGTGTCGCTTGTCCTACTTTGCAGCCAGGTCTTGCTGGCTCCTTCCCAGGGGGGTTGTCACGGGGTAGGGACAGCTCTAGGGAAGGTAGTGTCAGGGATGGTAATTATACTGTTTGCCCTTCTCGTGCCTTGTCTCATTTCACTTTCACAGGTACGGTGAGGGAGCGTTCCAGACGGGGGAGGAAACGTTGTTCTGGAAAGCATCATCGCCATGGCCATCGCAGACGTCGCAGGTCCGATAGAGGACGCATGGTGGCCGGTCTTCTTCTTCGTCCAGAGATGTGCTCTCCTCCTCGTCATCATCCTCCTCAGCGGAGTTGCAGCGGGGTTCTTCGCGACAATCGTCACGGATGCAGTCGACGTCGAGAGGCGCATCACTTTTCTGCAGAGCGCGATCAGCTGTCCCAGGTTGTTCCTCCTGCCAGTTTGGTCAGTGAGGTTCAGGCCGTTGTTCCGGTGCCTCTGCAAGTGGGTGAATTACCCTCTGGACTCGGCGGGATCTCTGGGAACGGCGAGTCGGCCTGCGGTGACGCATGGCTTAAAAAAGTGTTATCCGGTGATGATTTGATTTCTGTTTTAAAAGCCATGGTGGCTGGTTTAGGTGTAAATGAGGGAGCGTCAGTTCCCTCTGTTCCACCAGGGGGGGGGGCAAAGCCCCCGTCTGAGAGAGAGGCTAATTTATCAAGCTTAACTTTTAGGGATTCTTTGTTCTGTGGGGTCGCTCCTCTCGGGACTGACTTATCAGCAGAGACCAAAGAAAAAATTTGGAAAAATTAATTTGTGGATATCTGGTCTTTGGTTTCCGTGGAGCAAGTGACTGTCGATAAGGAGCGTGTATTCGAGAGAGGTTCAGATAAGAAGATTAGGGTTGCAAAGACTTTTGGCAACTGGGCGCAGGGCTATTCTACCCTGGCTCATGTTATTCGCCAGCGCTACCCTGAAAAGGGGGCAGAATACTCCGATACGATTTTCAGCGCCCACAGGTTGCACTTTGGCGCAGCCTGGTGGCGCTACGACCAGGAATTTCGTCGTCGTTTGGCTTTGTCGCCTGTTATTAGTTGGGCGTCAAAGGCAACTGATGTTTGGTTGCAGCTCATTTTAGCGCAAGGTAATAGACAGCCCTGCCCCTTTTCTAGTTCGGCCGTGGTGCCCCCGGAGCTGCGGCCGCTCGACCTATGGGAGACTTTTGGCTCTACAACGAGGGTCATTGTCGGTTCTTTGCCACGTGCAAATTTTGACATGAATGCTCCATCTGTGGGGGCGCTAATTCGGCGGTCAGGTGTTTCCGGAGAGGTAAGCAGCCTACCAAGGCACCTCTTTCCGGTGCAACGGAGAACGCCGGTGAGCGTTCTCGAGATGAAGCCGTGGTTAGAGCGTTACCACAGGAGGCGGGAGGCAGAGCTGCTCATTAGTGGTTTTTCATATGGTTTTGTTATTTCGTTTGAGTATTCCGCAACCTTGTTACTGGCCGACAATTTGAAGTCGATCAATGAGACTGTTGACGTCGCATGTCTGAAATTAGCCAAGGAAGTTGAGTTGGGGAGAATGGCAGATCCATTCTGCGAGCTGCCTTATCCTAATCCGAGGGTCTCCCCCCTTGGCCTAGTTTCTAAAAAAGAGCGGGGGAAGTTTAGGCTTATTCCTCACCTTTCTTTTCCCTGTGGGGGTTCGGTGAACGATGGGATCTCCAGGGAGGATGCGGCGGTTTCATACACTTCTTTTGATGTTGCGGTTAGGTTAGTGCAGGCAGCAGGCCAGGGCGCGCTCTTAGCAAAGTCTGATATTGAGGCTGCGTTCCGTTTGTTGCCGGTACATCCGGAATGTTTTCACTTGCTAGGTTGTTGTTTAGACGGTGCCTTTTATGTTGACATGTGCCTTCCCATGGCATGTTCTTTATCTTGCAGTTATTTTTAAATGTTTGGTTCATTTTTGGAATGGGTAATTCGCTTTGAGTCTGGGTTTTCCTCGGTCATTCATTATTTGGATGATTTCCTGTTTGTTGGACCTAAGGGCTCTGGTTTGTGCACTGCGTTGCTGCGGGTTTTTCACCAGATTATGGCTCATTTTGGGGTACCTATTTTGGAGGAAAAGACTGAGGGCCTGGTGACTGTTTTGTCCTTTTTGGGTATTGAAATCGATTCCGTACAGATGATTTTTCATTTGCCCGATGATAAGTTGGTGAGCTTGGTGTCCCAAATCAACCAGGTAATGGGGTCCAAAAAAGTGACTTTGAAGCAGTTATATTCGTTGTTGGGCTTATTGGTTTTTGCCTGTCATATCATTCCCATGGGTCGTTTTTTTTCTCTGCGTTTGTCTTTAGCTACTAGGGGAATACAGAAACCGGATCATTTTTTTCGGGTAACATCTTGCATGAAGAAGGATTTGTTTGTATGGTATTCCTTTTTGAATTCGTTCAATGGGCGGTCGGTTTGTCAGGACGCTGAGGTGTCGAATGTTGATCTGCAACTATTCACTGATGCGGCTGGGAGCAATTTTGGGCCAGAGTTGGTGCAGATCCCCTTGGCCCTCTCATTGGAGTGATTTGGGGTTAGTACGTAATTTGACGTTGTTAGAGTTGTTTCCAATCATAGTTGCGATAGATTTGTGAGGGCACAGGATGGTGAATAAGCGGATTATATTCTGGACGGACAATATGGCGGTTGTGTCAACTAGTTCCTTACCTGTGCTACCGTTATTATGTTTCATGGTTTTGAATTGTTTGCAACTGAACGTATGGTTTTGTGCGAAACATGTTCCAGGGTTTGTAATGTGATGGCCGATGCTTTATCTCGTTCGCAGATGTCCTTGTTTTGGGAATTGTACCCGGCAGCTTTGGCAGAAGGGGAGTTACCCCCTCTTCACTTATGAGCCCTGGTCGAGGAGAACTTATGAGTCTGTTGAGGGGTTCGGTGGTACCAGCGACTTGGAGGAGTCATTGCAGAGCGTGGGATTCTTTGGTAAGAAGTTGGTTTCCCGCGATACGAGGTGGCCAGTATCTTTTGCGCTCCTGGGCCGGATTTTATCTATTTTGTGTTACGTTTGCCGGGATGAGTATGAGTGTTCTTTGTTTTGCGCAGCGTTCTCGTTGGCTTTGTTTGCCGCATTGCGAGTTAGTGAGTTAGTTCCACCTAGCGTGAACAAACAGGGAGGGCTTTCTGGGCCCAATGTAGTGGTCTTGGGTGATTCCCCTCGGGTTTGTGTCCGGCGATCTAAGACTGATCCAGCTCGGAAGGGTTCATGGTTGTCTGTAGGGAATGTTGGGGGCCCGTATTGTCCTGTGAAGTTGGTTAAGAAATTTTTGTTGGTCTGGGCGGCCAGAGTACAATTTTGGACACACCGAAACGGGTCTTCTATGTAGCGTTTTCAATTTGAAGCAGTTTTTAAGGCTAGTTTAAAATACCTGGGGCTGCCGCCTGGCGAATTTGGTACTCATTCCTTCCGGATTGGCGCTGCCACTGAAGCAGATGCCTTGGGTTTAGATTCAGAGGCTATTATGCGATTGGGTAGATGGAACACCAATAGCTATAAGTCTTATGTTAGGCCGGATTTGGTTTGTGATTGACAAATTTCTGTGTGGATTTATATTCCTTTTCTATCTTCCCCTCCATTTTATAACCCCACCCCCCGCTTTCTTTGTTTCAGCTTATTCCTTTCTCCGACTGTGTCATTTTCTTTCCGTTTGTTCATATATTTAGTTCGAGTTTCTTTTTTATCAGGGTCTTGACGCCCCTAGATATGGTTCTTGGGGCACTCCTATGTGCATTGGGCGGCGGTCCATGCTGTACGGAGGCCGCTTGGCCCGAATTTAGGCCTTTCCCAGGCCGACGTCCACTGGAAAAGTGTCCGGGGACTACGGTGGGTGCAGTTGCTGCCAGAAGTAGTGGCGGTTACTAGGCACACTGATGGACCTGTTGTCCTGATTATACATGCTGGGGGAAATGATAAGATGGCTGAATTATTGTCCTTGATTCGGACCGATTTAGCGCGCTTTCAGCAGCTGTTTTCTCGTTGTGTGGTGGTATGGTTCGAGATCGTGGCATGTACAGTTTGGCGGGGTGCCAGGAACTTGGCGGCATTGGACAGAGTGCGCAGCCTGCTGAATGAGCGGGTGTCGCGCTTCGTTCGCTTCATAGGTGGATTGGGACTGCGGCATCAGTCCTTGGAAGGGGATAACGCGGATTTGCTGGCGACAGACAGGGTACATTTGAACGATATCGGGTCTCGATATCTTCCTTTTGGACTTATTGGATGGTGCCGAGAGAGGACTGGCGTTGCCTTGTGGGGGTGGTCAGGGGACTGAGTAGGTTTCTCAGTTCCCCTCCTTGGTGGAAATTATGGCTATGAAGGCGGATTTAGAACCCTACATGCCTGATGGAGTACAGAAACCATCGGCATTTCAGGAAAAGGAGGAAGGAGAAAAAGATTTGTAATATAATTAATAAAGCTGTGGCCACTTCCACATTTCTATAAAGAAGGTGTTTGTGTTTTTATTATAAATTAAGTGGTGGTGTAAGGTCCTGGGCAGGTAAGGTTGGTAATGGGTCCTTGCAGTCTTGTAGACACTGAACCGCTTAGGGAAAGTGTCAGGGACTGCGGGGGTTAAATATAGGAGTCAACGTATTAAAAAAATGCCCAGGACCAGGATTCGTGTACAAGGGGTAAGAGGGGCGTGGTAAAGGTGATATAAGTGTTGGTTTTGGGGCAGAACGCCCTCTTACCTTCAAGCTGCAGCTTGAGGAACACCCGCCCTCCCCTTGTGGTTTTTTGTTTTTTTTTAGGTTTTCTGCGGTTATGTTCTTGTTCTGGCATTTTTCTGGTTTCTTTTGTAGATGTCGCAGCTGGCGGAAATTATGGCTATGAAGGCGGATGTAGAACCCTACATGCCTGATGAAGTACAGGGAGCATCGACATTTCAGGAAAAGGAGGAAGGAGAAAAAGATGTCTTCATGCCGATTTGTATATAATTAATAAAGCTGTGGCCACTTCCACATTTCCACAAAGATGGTGTTTGAGTTTTTATTATAAATTAGGTGGTGGTGTAAGGTCCTGGGCAGGTAAGGTTGGTAATGGATCATTGCAGTCTTACCCTTAACCTCTGCAAGGAGGTGCTGTATAGATGGATTCCCAGACTGTGGTTCCCAGAAAAGTCCTCAATCGGCCACCAAATGAAGTCGGGAACGTAGTCAGGTTCATAAACGGAATAGAAGTCAGGATGAAACAAGCCGGAGGATGAGAAAGAATTATCAGCAGTAGACAGACCAGGAGTCCATACCAGGAGTATAACCTCAAGAACCAGGCGAAAAATTAAAGGGACAAAACAGGAGCGTAAACCTAAACCAAGGTTGAAGTCAAGGTCAGGGTCAGGAGTTATTCAACATACAAGAACGAAAAGCCAGGCAAGGATGTACCATATTCTCCAGATAAGGTTAGGAAGGCTTGTTCCCCTTTACATTGGCTACCAGGCCGGATGTCATCAGCGGGTTTCGGCTGTAGGGAAGAGGAGAGCCTCGGCTGTATCCAGAGGGCCGCGGCTGAAGATGGCATCAGCAGAGGAGTTTTTAAGTACATTTCGGTTTATGGTACATTAATGGTACCATTACAAAAATACAACTGGTCTTCCCAAATAACAAACCCTCATATGGCTATATCAAGGGAAAAAATAAAAAAGTTATTGCTTTGGAAAGGGGGGGGAGGAGAAAACAAAAAATAAAAAATCAAAACTAACCGGGGTTAAAGCAATGTTATAATAGTTATCTGAATGTATGAACATTACAAACAATGTAGCAGCCGTTAATAAATCATTGTCTTAAAAGACACATTTGTTACTTAAAATGTACAAATGGGTAAAATGTGATAATAAACCGGTTGTACTGAAGGGTTAAAACTACAGATCCATACATGTTCTCCTGATCCTGCTTGTTTGGCAGCACTGTAGATCACGTTTCATTAGACCTTGCTGTATATGTGCTCGATACATAAAGTTTACATTGTGCAAAACATAGACCCGTCACGTAGGCCGCCGATACCCTAGTGTTCCTAGTGTTATTTTCACGTGATCTGACAGAACGGGAGTGAAAAGGTTAACTGAGAAAATATTGCTTGCTGATAATTTACATACTGTTTTGTGCTGATTTTTTGATCAAATTCTCTAAATCCAAAGGGATGAGAGTACGCATACTATCAGAGCATTGGTTGCTATGGTAAGCACAGTTTTATATTAAACAGAAAGAGATAAAGTCACACCAAATCCCACATGTACATCCAGTGCCTGCAGGCAGCATTAATTCATGCAATGGCCTTTAAGAAAACACATCTTCATCTTAGTTTTACAGCCGAGATTTTACTTGGCAACTTTTTTCCATCTTTATGCTAATTTAAAATGTTTCTCTTTGCTTATTATTATTATTTTTCTTTGCTATTTATATTCAGCATTTTTAAGGAATTTATATTGTAGTATACAGTAGCAATATACACTCAGAGGCCACTTCATTAGGTATACCGGATGGCCAAAATTGTCAGAATAATTTGTAGTATATTAAAAAAAAATAACGGCCCGTCAGAACAGAACGCCGTTTTCCCATTGAAATCAATGGGCAGATGTTTGGAGGCGTTCTGCTTCCAATTTTTCGGCCGTTTACAGGCCGAAAAATGGCTGAAAATAGGCAGTGTGAACATACCCTAATAGAGCTGGAGGCACAGGATCACACCGTTGAGAATTGTGGGGACAGATCAGCTCCACTTCCCCTTTCTTGCTCAGTGACCTCTGCACATGTCATAGAGCATGCTCACAACACTCTCCCATAGAAGTTAATAAGTTGTTCCCTAATTTAATTTTCTTATGGTCAGGTGCCTGCTGTGAACTCTGGCTAGATGACTGCTCCCATAATGAAGTTAAAGGGGTATTCCAGTCACAACAAATTATCACCTATACAGTGATCACATACCACTAGGATATGTACCCCCAGAATGAGGATCCTTTACAGTTTTCTCTTGTAACAGCTCTATTCCAGGAAAATGCCACGCCCATATACTGACCAAAGGATTCTGCCTCTTAGTTCTAATAATCGGCAAGGGTCCCAGTGGTCAGATGCCCTGGAAATCATGAAGTTATCACATATTCTAGCAATATGGCATCACTTCTTAAAATGACAATACACTTAAAATAAAACAAAAACCGAATAATGAGCGCCCAAAGACCGGAGAGAATACCAAAAAAAGATGAATTCCTACAATCAACTTGAGCAAAAGAGTAGGAATATTCCACTTACTCTGTGACTGGTCCACAAAATTCACATCTCCTTCCCTTCAAACAAAATGCTGCAATCCCTTGCTGGACATCCTCACTGCGGAGATCTGTTTTATATAGTAAAAAGAAACATAAAAAACTTTGGAGAGCGGATCTTCGGGCTAAGAGTGCAGAAGAGGAAAAGCACATTCACATGATCGGTACTTGCATGTGGGGTGAGCTAGGTCATGGATTGGAGGAGAGTTTAGGACCTAGCTCTCCTCACCTACCGATCATGTGAATGTGCTTTTTACTTTCTGCACTCTTAGCCCGAAGATCCGCTCCCCAAAGTTTTTTATGTTTCTTTTTACTAAAATGACGATACCACTATCTGGAACCAACAACTATTCCATGCTCATAGTCACTTTCTGATAATTGCAGAATTCTCAAATTGTCAAATCGACTCTTAAAGAGGCTCTGTCACCACATTATAAGTGTTCTATCTCCTACATAAGGAGATCGGCGCTGTAATGTAGGTGACTGTAATGCTTTTTATTTAAAAAAACTATCTATTTTCACAACGTTAGGAGCGATTTTGATTTATGCTAATGAGTTGCTTAATGCCCAAGTGGGCGCATTTTTACTTTCGACCAAGTGGGCGTTGTACAGAGGAGTGTATGATGCTGACCAATCGGCATCATGCACTCCTCTCCATTCATTTAGACAGCAGAATCGCGTTCTTACTAGAACATGATCTGCAGCCACATACACAGCGATTCTGCTTGATTAACGTTAATCCAGTGTCTTGATAATGAATACACATGAAATCCAGCCTGGACGTCATGTGTATTCACAATCCTGACACTTCTGAATCTTTTTTGTGAGATTTCCATCAACCCCTGACGAAGCACGAGCGAAACGCGCGTTGGGTCAAGCAGAGGTCCCCCGTCCTGGTCCGGATCTCCCACTCATCTCATATCATGTAGGTGTAGGTACATTGCTCAGTGTGCTATATGTACTTAGGACTGCATTCTAGATTGCTGACTATTCACACTATGCATACGTGTCCATCTGTGCAAATGTATTATGCCTAGCACTTGCTTAAATAGTTTATATATGTGCACTTTAGCTACACTTGGGAGTTGATTGTGACCATATTTTACCATCTGGGGGTCGCTCTGCTTTTTTGTTCTGATTCCATCCCTGTTCGAGGGTTCCTGGTATTTTAATATATTTAATTGTTTGTATGTTGTCTCTGTGTCTAAATTAACTTCAATAAAGACTGTTTTACATATTTTTTCAATTATTTGGTCGTGACTTGTTTCTTTTTCTGGGCTTGTTATCTAGTCACTAGGACCACTAGTATATTTTGGGGTATTATTCGGTTTGCTGGATGATCTGCAGCCACATACACAGCGATTCTGCTTGATTAACGTTAATCCAGGGTCCTGATAATGAATACACATGAAATCAAGCCTGGACGTCATGTGTATTCACAATCCTGACACTTCTGAATATTTTCTGTGAGATTCCAGCAACGGATACGAAATCTCGCGAGATTACGGAGATAAACGAGATTTCGTTTCCCGTGCTGGAAATCTCACAGAAAAGATTCAGAAGTGTCAGGATTGTGAATACACATGACGTCCAGGCTGGAGGTCATGTGTATTCATTATCAGGACACTGCAGTAACGTTTATTAAGCAGAATCGCTGTGTATGTGGCTGCAGATCATGTTCTAGTAAGAACGCGATGCTGCTGTCTAAATGAATGGAGAGGAGTGCATGATGCTGATTGGTCATGCACTCCTCTGTACAACGCCCACTTGGTCGAAAGTAAAAATACGCCCACTTGGGCATTAAGCAACTCATTAGCATAAACCAAAATCGCTCCTAACGTTGTGAAAATAGATAGTTTTTTTTAAATAAAAAGCATTACTGTCACCTACATTATAGCGCCCATCTCCTTATGTAGGAGACAGGGCACTTATAATGTGGTGACAGAGCCTCTTTAAGCCTAGGTTACAGGGTGTTACTAAGGAAATACAGTTGCACTTTAATATAAATCGATGGCTAATCGGATGAGGTTGCAGCACTAGAGCATTGTGATTTTACGAAGAAAAAAGTTGCATGCTGAGCATTAGAGATATACTTAGATCTCTAAATCCTATTGTATGTCATGTTTGGAAATGATTAGTAAATTCTTGAACCCCTGTCCCTAATATAATGTAAAAAAAAGTCACATCCAGAAATTATAATGATGTCCATTTCGTGGAGGTAAAAGGAGAAGATCAAACAACCTTGATGTGGATAAAAATATCTATATTAATTCAAGAAAACATCTACCATTAAAGGAATATTTTGCCTTATTAGTTATATGGGCAGTTGGTTTAGATCACATACTCTCTGTAGGTACTCAAATGAATATGGACCGGCCTCTTTAGTTTATTACCCTGGTGTAGTCACTATTCGGTGACTAAAAAAGACATAACTTAAATTTCATGTGCAGTGGATGTTACATAAAAGTACTAATGGCTGAATCCTATCCAATTATGAGCTATTGGTTTGGGGCACACCTGCCCTCTTATATATAGTGATAGCCAGCCAACCAATAAGCATCTGACATCAAAATGTTTTTTTCGGAAATGCAACCATTTATGGAATATGTTGAGAAAAATCCATAGCAAATGCAGTAGCAGCAAAGTGGATGAGGTAAAACAAATCTCATCCAGACGCTGCGTAAATACTGAGCGGAAAAAATCTTCAGAAATGTACCTGTGGTGCGGAATTTTATTCTGCAGCATGTCAATTGTATTTGTGTAAACGCTGCTTATTTGTTGTGGGTTTTCCCTATTGAATTCAATGGAGAGGTAAAACCTGCAACAAATAGCAGTTTTGGGTAATCTTATACTTACCCAGGTAAGGTCTCTTTCTTCCTCCGGGACGGCCTCCTTGGATGACTCTTCATCCCTGTCACGAAGGGTCTGTGGACCCACTGGGCCGTACTGCCTTGGCGGTAAGGCAGCTGGCCAACAGGGAGCAGGTGAGGGTCTATAGTTCTATAGGTACCTGTGGCAGCTCAGACAGCAGGGCAGAGCAGGCTCGCTGGGACTAGGTAGCAGACGGACGTCAGGCGAGGTGAAGCAGGTCAGATGTGGATGTAGTGCAGCACAACTTTGGCACAGCACAGTGCTAGACCAGGAATGTATGGTTTTCTAGGAAAAGGAACTGGAAACAAGTATAGGTACAAGGACAGGGACAGGGACAGGGACTGGAACAGGAAACCCACTAGGAGGCCATCACATAGACAAACTATAGGGAACACAACAACGCTCAGGCATAGAACTAGGGGGTTGGACCCCTCTTATAGTCCAGGGTACTCACGGGTCAAAGTTCATCCACGAGGTCCGGTGCGTGCGCTGCCCCTTTAAGAGCGGGCACGAGCGTGCGCACGCACCCTACGGGATCTGGCTGAGGTGAGTGGACGCGAGCACTGGCGTCTGCTGAAGAGGAGGCTGGGGCCAGCGCTTGCAGGCTCGTGGCTGCAGCTGTCAGGGGTAGGTTGGAGCTGGACATTACAATCCCATGTGACCACCGCTGCACAAACCACATCCCAGGTGGCCAGCCTGCTAGCAGGCCGGCAACGTGCTGCAGTTTTCCGCAGTGGACATTTCGGGCGCAAAACTGCACCACAGTGTGGTGCTGTTTTTCACCCGGAATTCCCTTCGGCACGTAGGTCGGATATTCTGCATGCTTTTATGCAGCGTATCCGCACCGTGAGAACTCAGCCTTAGAGGTAGAAAATGTTGAACCTCAATTATTAAGTCATTATTTTTAAGGCAGGCCTACAAACTGTGTGTGCCTACTAAAGTAAATTTGTGGAACGACTTTACCTAATGCCATTCAGTAGTGTCACCAATGTAGGGTGGGACTTAAATAGCCCAATGTAGAATGGGTGAGACCCGAACCACAATCTGCATGTAACACATTTTGCGGCAGATTCATCACGTGTATGGCTACTACACTTAGACCATTTAGATAAAATTAGGAGATGTATTTCATGGTTCACTAAATAGTTCCTTTGGCTTGTTGACATTTGAGAATTTTGAATGGCTACCAGATCAAGTCAAGTTTTGGTGGAAACCAAGAGGAGACATATATACTAATTATTCTGCAAGACCATGCTGGAAAGATGTAAGAATATCCACTTTAATTCATTTTATACTTTCAGAAAACTTTTGATACGTCATAGAGGCATATCAGAAGTTTTGATCGGTGGGGGTCCAGGTGCAGAGACCCCAACCGTCGTTAACACGAAGGGGTATAAGCGCCCAGCCGAGCACTCTGCACCTTCAGTTGTGATCGCCTCTGCTCGCCAGCCTGAAGAAGGGCTCGCATAGAAAGTCTATGGGATCGTATTCAGCGTAAGGAGGAGTGCCGATCAAAGCCGCAGGTGCAGAGGGCTCGGCTGTCTCACTAGGACATGTCAAAAGTGTTTTAAATGTACAATTGCACTTCTCAAAGTTAAAATGCAAAGACCAACCTAAAGAATAAGGCAAATTGCTTCCTTAGCAAAGATATGCAGTAGAGTACAGTATAGACACATTGTTCCCCCCCCCCCTGGGATTATTCAGTTAGTGAATATGCCAGACGAGTAGCTGGTGTTCTTCTTTAATTATCTCTATAGGTAGCATTGTAATTTTTTGTCAAAGATACCGAACCTGCTTCCCGAAGAGTAGAGTCCAGGTAATGGTCTCCAGCCATCCAAATAAAAAATAGAGAGATTATGTTAGTAACTGTGAAACAAACAAATACACATTTAGTGAAAGGGGATGTGGATGGCCGACCATACAGACATTAACAGGATAAAGTGGTTTAATTACATTAATGTGGATAATGGGAATTTACTGATGCAAAACTGTTTTGCTTAGTTGTTCTCAAATGGCACTTGTTTATGATAAAGGGTTTTATCCATCATAGTAAATTATGGTCGATCCCTAGGATCGCTAGGATATGCCATAACTTATAGTTAACACTATAAAAGCTATAACCACAGGGTAGCCTGTAATATTTCTGGTGTGATATTATTGATCGTGTTGCTTTTATTCCTGACAATTATCTCAGCATTAAACACTTACCCAGATTTTCCATTTTCCGATAAATTTTTTCATAGCACCATCAATGGTATCTGTCTCTATATCAGTTAGCTCCATCATCCGACATTGGCTGATAGTGATGCTTTCTTTGGAGGCATTTGGTATGTTTTTTAAAGGCTACGCAAAACTTTGAAGATATATATATACTGAAACAGTGTATTAGAGTTCTGTGCAACTTTATTTATATAAAAAATTATTTTTACATTTTCAATTAAAGCTTCTATGTATCCTGGATACATAGAAGCTGTATCTATTGCTGAAACCCAAATCCGTCAGGTCAATGGGACTGACGGCTTTGGTGACAGCGGGTTCTGCGTTTCTCTGACACGCAGGATCGAACTGTTAGGCTATGTTCACAGAGCACGGAAATGCCTGGTAAAAGCACACAGCGTATCTGCCCTGTGTGCCACAGGGAATTCCGCCCCAAACAAGTACCAAATTGTGGTGAAGTTTTCCGTCCGGAATGTCCGCTGCGAGAAACTGCAGCACTAAAGCCGCCGGCCCACCTCCTGGGATGACGTCTCCTCCCAGGAGACCGCTGCAGCCTGTGATTGGCTGCTGGCAGTCACATCAGATGAAGCGTCATCCCAGGGGGATGAAACACAGACTCCTAGGTAAGTTTATTTTTATTACTGTGATCACTGTGAATACACCGCAAAAAAACAGAACAGCTATTTGATGCAGAATTTACATCCCCTTTGAATTCAAAGTGGAAATCCTGCAACATATAAGCAGCGTTTACGTAAAGACAACGGACATGCTGCGGAATGAATTTCAGCACAACAGGTCAATTTCTGAGCGTTTTTCCGCTCTGTATTTACGCAGCGTGTGGATTAGATTTGTCCAATCTCATCCACTTTGCTGCTACTTTATTTGCTGTGGATTTTCCGCAACAAATTCTGTTGCGGAAAATCTGCAGTATTTACCCAAAGTGTGAACTGGCCCTAAGGCTATGTTCACACAGGACTGACAGACTGTGTAAAAGCACACAGTGTATTTGCCCTGTGTGCCGCAGGGAATTCTGCACGAAAAAAATCGCAACAAATTGTATTAAAAATAGGCACCGCATGTAAATTTCTGAGTGTTTTTTCCGCTCAGCATTTAGGCTGCGTGTGGATGAGATTTGTTCAAATCTCATCCACTCTGCTTGTACTGTTTAATGCTGCGGATAATCTGCTGCGGAAAGTCTGCAGTATTTATGCTACGTGTGAACTTACCCATCACAAGTTCTTAACTTCTTAGATGTGATCGATAACAGATGGATCCGACCCACTGTCACCAAAGCTGTCAGTCCTGCTTTCCTGATGGATTCAGGTTCCAGCACAGGATACAGCTTGTACGGATACAGGATACATAGAAGCTGTATATGGAAAAGTAAAAATGATTTACTGATATAATCAATTGCAAATTTGCACAAAAAAACTTAAATACACTGTTTTAATAAAAGAAAAAAAAAATTGCAATTAATGGAATAATCTGAGCAGTGTAAAATAAAGCTTATTATATCTGCCACATAGCTCCATTAAAGTGGATGAGAGCAACTCTGGGCAGGACAAAACTGTGAAGCAGTTCCGTCAGTCGTACCTCCACGATCATTAAATGGGTATTCCCATCTAAGAATGTTATGGCATGTCAGTGGGGTACGATCTCTAAGACTCCGGGGAGACTGTGACCTCTTCTGCATTTCTTCAGCATATCAGTGCTCCCAACCACCTGCTGTGCAGGGAACTGCTGAGAAATTGAACATATGCCGCACTCCCCCACAAATTACAGATGACCGCTGAGGTCTAAGCAGCAGAACACCCTGTGAGAAGCCTTTTGTCAAGGATCCTTCTAGCAAAAAGGAATGGTCTATTAGAACAACCAGTTTAAGGGGTTAATCAATATCACTAATATTGAGCGAAGGCAAAAACACAACAATTCTATGAAAAACTATAATTTAATTTTATGGCAGTGGGTTATCACAACTGATAGATTCCCTTTTTTTTTTCTTTTTATAGTCAGTACGTAAGCATTAAGATACTTATACCTAAGGCATTTTAAAGTCCAGTATATGTCCGGGCACATTTTCATGATTTTCAGTTACATGTAACAAACCAGGGCTGTTAACTCTTTCATTCTGGTCCCCCAAATGAAAGTTTCTAAGGTGCTCTGCCCACTATAGGTCCTTAAAGGGGTTGTCCAGGCATGTACATCTGATGACCTATTCACATGATAGGTCATCAGCAGTGGCGTAACTACCGCGGTAGCAGCAGTAGCGGCTGCTACGGGGCCCGGGGCTTGAGGGGGCCCGGTGGCGCCGCTAGCAGCCGTTATGGCTACTACAGCGGTAGCGTCGCTACTGTGGGGCCCGCGACGCCGAGCCTTACACAGGCCATCTCATGCCTGTAGGTGTCGCTAGCACCGGAGGGGGCCCCAGTGCTAGCGGCAGCCAAATACATGAATGGCCGGGCATGTTCCGTGCCTGACCATCCAGTGCCTTACAATGACACTGATTGGCTAGCGGCGCGATGACATCATCGCGCCGCTTCCATGCTTGGAAGGTGCTGATTGGCGGGGCAAGTCATTCTGCCCCGCCAATCAGCGTCATTGGAGGACGCTCGTTCAACTCCTGCAGACATGCTCAGAAGAGAGCATGTCTGCATCGCCAGTGAACAGCGTGGGAACCGGAGAATGTGAGTATGTCAAGTTTTTGTTTTTTTTCCCCTCATAAAAATGTGAATGGCATTATCTATGGGGGGGGGGGGGGGGTCATCTTTATGTGGGCTATTATATATAGGGGGTCTATATGTGGGGCAGTAGCTACAGGGGGGGTCTATATGTGGGGGTGTGGGCCATTATATACAGGGGGCTCTATATGTGGGCCATTATATACAGGGGGGTCTATATGTGGGGGTGTGGGCCACTATATACAGGGGGCTCTATATGTGGGCCATTATATACAGGGGGGTCTATATGTGGGGGTGTGGGCCACTATATACAGGGGGCTCTATATGTGGGCCATTATATACAGGGGGCTCTATATGTGGGCCACTATATACAGGGGGGGTCCATATGTGGGCCACTATATACAGGGGGGTCTATATGTGGGCCACTATATACAGGGGGGTCTATATGTGGGACACTATATACAGGGGTGGGTTACCTGTGGGGCACTAGCAACAGGGTGGCTATATGTAGTGCACAGTCTACAGGGGTGGGCTATATGTGGGACACTATATACAGGGGGAGCTATATGTGAGACACTATATACAGAGGTGGGCTATACGTGGAGCACTAACTATAGGGGAAGCTATATGTAGGGCAGCACGGTGGCTCAGTGGTTAGCACTATTGCCTTGCAGCTCTGGAGTCCATATGTGGGCACTATCTACAGGGGCTTCTATGTAGGTCACTATCTACAGGGGACATGTTGTGTGTTTGTGACAGTTATATTTAGATGTGTTGAGAATTTTAACTTCGTTTTATAGGTGCAGAAATGTTTTAAAAGTGAGAAGCTGAAGACATCTAAACGGAAAACTGCAGAAATGGGTCATGGCCGGGAGAAATCCATCATAGATGTCTGAACCGGAGGGAGAAGAAAAGAACTAGAATCTGAGACGTCACCGGTGAGTCACTTAATGTAAATGTTTATTCTGCCTCTAATCAGTATTGTAGTCACTGTATGATCTGCAGCGAGATGATGGTGATAGGATTTTTTTTGTGAAACCGCATCTCCCAGCATATCCTTACCATTGTTCCGGCCATGCTGGGAGCTGTAGTTTTACGCCGTACAAACTTATACGCAGTGGCGTAACTACCGCTATAGCAGCCGTAGCGACTTCTACAGGGCCTGCAGCATGAGGGGGCCCGTGCCACCCGCCGGCACGGCCCCCTCCCATGGCCGCAGGCTCCGCTAGCAGCCGCTATGGCTGCTACAGCGCGACGCCACTGAAGGGGTTGTTCCTACATAAGACATGTATCCCCTATCCACAGGATAGGGGATACATGTGTGATCGCTGGCAGCGATGAGGAGAACGGGGGACCGAAAGTCCCCCCTAAGTTCTCCATGACAAACCTCGGACTTCCGGGGTCTGTGTCGGCAGCTCCGTAGAAATGAATGGAGCGCCGGTCGCGCTTGTGCGCATGCGTGACCAGCGCTCCTTTCATTTTTATTGAACTGCGCAGACGCCGGAAGTCCGAGGTTAGTCATGGAGAACTTCGGGGGACTTTCGGTCCCCCGTTCTCCTTATCGCTGCCAGCGATCACACATGTATCCCCTATCCTGTGGATAGGGGATGCATGTCTTTTGTAGGACAAACTATAGGCCGTTTTTTTTGGGGGGGGGGGGGCTATATGGCGTTATCTACAGAGGGGTTCTGTATGGCGTTATCTACAGGGGGAGTCTGTATGGCGTTATCTACAGGGGGGCTGTATGGCGTTATCTGCAGGGGCTGTGTATGGTGCTATCTATAGGGGGGCGCTGTGTGGTGGAATCTATAGGGAGGCACTATCTACAAGGGGGGGGGGGGGTTGTGTGATACCCAGCAGAGGGGGGGGCCCCAGTCAAAAGTTTGCTATGGGGCCCAGTCTTTCCTAGTTACGCCCCTGGTCATCAGTATATGATCGGTGGGTGTCCGACACCAGCTGCTCTAACTGCCTCTGGGCACCGGATGTCCATGTCGGAAGGAGATGGCTCCGGTCCAGAATAGCGACGAGCTACAGTACTGCAGCTCTGCTCCTATTCAAGTGAATAGGAGCAGAGCTGCAGATCTGCAGCACGGACGCTACGCAGTGAACAGAGCCATCTCCTTCCGGCACGGAACTCTGCATAACATCCGGCAGACAAAGCAGCTGATGCGGGGTCTGTGTGTTGGGCCCCCACCGATCATATCTGATGACCTATCCTGTGTATAGGTCATCAGTTGTCCATGACCAGACAACCCCTTTAACAACACAGGTGGTAATAATAAAAACGCGGTATATTATCGGGCTGTGCAGCAAAAGTGGCAAAATACGATGCCCCCGACCCCTCTGACATCACTTTCCTGGAAGTCTGTGAGGTGCAGCTACAGCCAATAGCTGCAGAGCAGTAAGTGATACCAGACAGGGGGGCATCATTTTGGCAACTAGTCCTATTCAACCCAGCAATATACAGCAGCAGTTGCCTGCAGTGTTAACAGCACCCTGTAAAATTGCATTTGGGGAACTAGAGAAAAAAAGCTAAAGGTGTTTCCCAGTCCTAAAAAAATGATGGCTTATCCTCAGGATAGCCCATTGATATCTCATCGGCCGGGGTCCAACTCCCGGCACGTGCACCGATCAGCTGTTTTGGAGGGGGAAGCAGTGCCCCTATGAGTGCCTCAGCCCCTTCAAAACAGCTGACCGGCCGGTGTGCCAGGAGTCGGACCACGATAGATGAGATGTCGATGGCCTACCCTGAGGATAGGCCATCAATTTCTTAGGACTGGAAAACCCCTTTATTGAGAATCAACAGCTTTGGTATGTTAAATCTCCTGTCCTCAATGTCATTTTATATCTTTTAAATTGCAAAACCTACTCATGTAGCCAATTATTTCTCTCATTTATTCATTTTTGTATCTAATGATCTGACCATGGAACCTATAGTTAAGTTATTACGCCTCAATTACAACATTAAAATAGAAAGTCACCCTGACCATGTGTCACTGTAATATCAGACATATTGCAAATTGATGTTATAATGATATCAATTCTGTCAAATTAAGTGTCCCGTTCGCAGACTTTTCTCCTGAACCTTTTTATTCCGTACATTTTATAATAATTCCTCATCCTGTACTTACGTCTGAAAGCCTCACTAAATAAAGCTGGTGAGCCAGACACTATAAAATCAACAGCATTCCCGCTGCCTTCCTCTTCTGACATAGACGTGAGGCTTAGAACATCAATCTAACATTTGTGTCTCTAACAGCTTAAAATTGTGAGAATTCACATCTCTGGTGTTGTCTTCAATACCTCTATCTTGACCTTCGTGCCACACAATCACAGTGCTGTCAGTACTCATGGATTTTCCATGAAACCGAGAATCTGCAACAGCGAGAACTAGAAAGGCTTCTTATATAAGAGACGGCTTCACAGAGGCAATCACAGCCCATGATTTTATAGGAAGTACTGTAATAGAACCAGGATTCTGCCCAAATCCTAAAGATATCAAAAGGAAAAGAATATTAAATTATCTACTCGAGGCGCAAGACACGGTCAATTAAAGCGTTATATGAGATAAGAAAAGGGTCTGCTTTTTTTTTTTTTTAGAAACAGCGCCACTCTTTCCCATAGGTTGTGTTTGGTATTGCAGCACAACCTCATTTACTTCAGACACAACCCATGCTATTCTTGAATAAAGCAGGCCATTTTTTTTCTAATTCTGAACAACCCCCTTAGCCCTCTTGCACATGACCGAGTGCCACTCGGGCGGGTTTTTATGGGTGGGTGAATTGGGTACGTGAAAATGGACCTGACTCCCCGATCCGTGGAAAGATAGAACATGTCCTATCTTTCTACGGATCAAGATACGGACTCGGGCGGCACACACGGTCGTTTGCAATAGCCCTTACAGTATTAGTTGACTTTTTTATACACATATACTAGAACTAATGAAGGCTAATAAGCCCAAAATACAGTAGAGTGGCTATAGGGGGTGCAGAGGTAGCCCTGATGCCTGAGGGGGCCCTAAGGCCCCTCTGCTACATAAGAAGACGCCGATATTGTAAATAGCGCATTGTGAGGGTAAGTCCGTACATACTGCGGATTTTCCACAACTAATTTCATTGTGGAAAATCTGCAGCATAATACAGTAGCAGCAAAGTGGGTGAGATTTGAACAAATCTCATCCGCACGCTGTGTAAAAAATCTACCGAAAAACCTTCAGAAATTGACCTGCAGCCGTTTTTATAATCCGCGGCATGTCAATTTATGTTGCGTAATCGCTGCCTTTCTGTTGCCGTTTGCCCCATTGATTTCAATGGGGAGGTAAAACACGCAACAAATAGCAAATTTTGCAGCAGAAAATTGCGATACCGCTGCAAAAATCGCAACTCAGAAATTAAAAAAAAGTCTATACTTACCCAGATCTCTGTTCTCCTGCGTCCAGCCCAGCCTCCAGAGATGACGTTTCATCCCATGTAACTGCTGCAACCAATCCCAGGAAGCCGGGCTGCAGGACCTCAGAGGGACACGTCGCCACATCTAGAGGGTAAGTGTAGACTTTTTTTTTTACGTGCTGTTTCCGGAAGCGGACATTCCGGCCAAAAAACTGCACCACAATTTGGTGCGTTTTTTCGGCCGGAACGTCCTGCGGGGACCAGGGCAGATACACTGTGTACTTTTACACAGCGTATCCACCCTGTGTGAACATAGCCTTAGGGAGCTTTGGTGTTTTCCAATTATAGACCGGTGAATTGGATATATAGGAGTTTACTAATGTGCTCCTAATATCAGAATTACTCTTTATATGGGCTACAGTGAAGTGTTTGAGAATTTGTCCGGTAGGACCATCAGCTGTATATGAGCTGCTATTTACAGCAGGATATAGATAGACTATGTCTACTGATGAACTGGCAGGGAGACTATGGGGAATTGGATATCCTTGTAGCTTCCGAACTCAATTTTCCTAAGATCGCTTCAGCTCATAAGAAGAGAGCTTCCAATTATATACAGTATATATTTATGGAGTTATGATATATGCAATTCTCATATATAGGGGGACGCTGAAGCTCGATACCACTGTAACCATGGACCTGCTGCTCATGTAATGAGATGTTATCGCTCATAGACTTAGGCAACTTAAATATGGCCGCGGGATAAAGGTTAAGAAGCCAGGCTTATAGCCCTAAGCAGAATTAGGTCCGTTTATCCATAATGTTTTCTTTACCATTTTTCATGCCTCGTTCTATTGTATGGAGCAATGAAACCATCTGTCACGGTTTGACTGTATATAGCATACTGTTCTACTTTCATGAACACTTTTTAGGGAGATTTTTTTTTTTCTTTTAACCCATGTCCATTATGTCAAGCCATTAAAGATGAGCGAATCGATTCTACACAAATTGATTTTGGTCCAAATTTTCCAAAAGTTTCAGATTCTGCAAATTCTGAAACCTATTTGATTTGTGGTGCAAGAATGAGCGCAAATTACAGCTGTAAGCAAGAGCAGGCAGCCATGTTACCGATAACTAAAAAGATCAGATGACCTCAGGACGGCTTCTTCATATTTCCTTCCAGGTAGCCTTCCCAAAATTCACTGTGGTTATCCCTCCCTCTACCCATATATTGTATGTTGCTCTCACTTTGATGTTACATACACGCTTGGGGTTGAAGAACTTGAAAGGAGTTGGATTTTTATTGAAAACAGTCTTAGAAGATATATAGAATCAGACATGATTTTTTAGGGTAATCGGGGCACTCTCGATTTGCGGACCCAAAACTAATTTTAGGAAACTTGATTATCTCTACAGGCCATGCATTTTTTAAGTGCCTCCATTAACAGGGCTATGAGAATTACATCATAAACAGCAACTAGAGTGCCCCACTATTAAAGTACCAGTAGAGCGCCCCTCTTAAGCAACAGTGGCAGCAAAGTGCCCCATATAAGCTATATCAACTGAGTGTTTCACATTTTTTTTTTAAATCTTATATAATAGTAATGGAAAGTGAAGGTATTATCACAAAATATTTCTCCGCATTCTACAATCCTGGATAGACCGCCATATTTTGTTAGTATGACTTTACTTTATATGTTTCTGCAGTCCACTGGCGATTTAAAAGAAACATAATAGAGACAGCTCCTTGTGCGCAATGCAGTCATTTTGTAGACATCGTCAAGGTCTCCGCTTATGTAAAATCATTTCACATAACATTGCATTTATATTGTTAATAGTGCAGAAATAAACTGAATACAATACGTGTAAGTAGTAACTTGGAGAGTTCAAGAAACAATCAATATCTTACAAAAATCACATCAATATTTTAGTACTTTACATTCATTTCTACTATGAAGATAATTTTTTATGTTACATGCACTGGTATAAAAGAAAACACACCGACTAGTGGTTCATCAATATTCGAGCATTAGACCTATTGACTCATGGATGTGTTCTCTTTGTTGTCCAACACATGAAGGTCATGCCTAGTTGCTGACATTTGCCATTTTTTCTAGGGATGCTTCGGCAGGGCGTGGTTTATTGGAGGTGTGGTTGTTACATGTCTAGATTAGTTGGGTTGTTTTGGGGTGGTGTTTGCCCGATTAAAAACATTTTTTAGAATATTTTTAGAAATTTCTCTCACTATAAGGATCTTACAATGAGGACTGTATAGAGGGTGGGAATTGCCTGCAATTGTGATCTCAGATGCCATTTGCTGTTAAAGTTGCAGTTTTTATAAAGCCTGGAAAACTCATCTCATTCAGACCAGACCCCAAAATTCAGACCCCAGACCAAACCCCATAATTAAGACCCCAGACCATATCCTAGACCAGACAAAGCAAAGGAGAAACAACAGGAACCTCTCTGAGAGCGCTGATGACTTAAGAAACAAGCAGTAGTGGTCGTATATAATATAGCAAGATTACTTTAATTTTGGCTACACATTTCAATGATGTACTAGCATCTTCCTCAGGCCAGTAAGGCATATCCTAGACCAGACCCCAATATTCAGACCCCAGACCATACCCCATAATTCAGAGCCTATATCCCATAATAAAGACCATATACCGAACCTCGATATTCAGACTTCAGCCTCTATAATACAGACCCCATACCAGATCCCAATATTCAGACCTTAGACCATACCACAGACCAGACCCCAATATTCAGACCTCAGACCATACCACATAATTCAGACCCTAGACCCCATAATATAGACTATATACCAGACCTCAATATTCAGACTTCAGCCTTTATAATACAGACCCCATACCAGACCCTAATATTCAGACCCCAATATTCAGACCCCAGACCAGACCCTATAATTCAGACTTGATACTACAGATCCACACCAGTCCCTCATTTTCAGACCTCAGACCATAGCCCCTTCCCCAATTATTTTTTTCCAAACATAGTAAAATGCAAATGTACCCTGACTTTTTATAGTCATAAAATGTAAAATAAGGCAATGCATCTGCATTCTGTAGACCTGCAGCAAAAATGCTTAGTGATGCTTTGTACCGTCAGACATCCTGGCTCTGAGCTGATTTTAAAACATCACTACAAAGAGCAAGAACTTTGGAAAGAGCAGACCTTGTAGTTATGTCAGATATCCTTTAATGATGATCTAGCCCTGTGTTTAATCACAGCTGCTTCATCATCACAAGCTACGGGATATGGAGTATCCTTCTAGAATCCGTTATTAGAGTATACTGCTAAAGTACCAAACCGAGCATCGGCACCCTACGCCTTAAGCAGTAGGGTAACAAGAGCAAGCAAATGCACAATAGCTGGTGTCTCGCAGGACACCTTCTTGAAATGACAAAATATGTTGTAAAGACACGGGAAACATATATGGATTAAAAACATGTGCAGCTGAGGTTCTCCGGGCAGCACTGGAGACGTGAGGACGTGAAGACCTGAGGAAGAAGTTGGTTTTACTCTTAACACAACAAGGCCTTCTTAAACATAAGGTTTTTAGATGCTCACTATCCTCACATCCGCACCACAAGGCAGTGAAAGATTAAGTGTACCACAGGCCCTGGACTAATCCGGTGCTGGCCTGGGGTCCCTTGGGCCCACCAGGAGGAATGATTCTGAGGGCCAACCCACCATCTCTACATAATACGTGCACATTGTTGTTATCAGTTTACACATAAGACATATCGTCAATAATGTCTAATAGGAGCCAATCACTTGCCAGTTGGGTCTATTTCTTATGGGTAAATCACAAATAACCTAAGTTTTCTCCAAATGGAGTTTTCTTCTGCTATATGTTTGGGAATCCATTATTGGGTCACAGTCTGGGCCCACCCGAGGATCCTCTAGTAATCTGGTGGGTCAGTCCAACCCTGACTGTACCTATGCAAGTGGAGCAATACCTCAAGGTTGCTGGAGTCTGCCAGGAAAGAACGTGCACGTAAACCCGCAACCTCAAATCCATAACCACTCTGATTGACTGTGTCTAAGGCTACTCTAAGGTGTTCGCCAGAGCCGGCCGCAAGGTGGGATGGACTTTGCTGCTTAGAACCCATGTTGTCTTAACAGAGTGAAGTTTTGGAAAAGAGGTGCAATGCAGCAAACCTGAGCTGGAAACCAGACAGCCAATAGGTTAACTGAAAGTCCAGAAACGGAGTAGAGGTAATCAGACAAGCCACGGTCAAAACCAGCCGGGAGTGGATAATCAAAATCGGTAAGCAGAGGGTTAACGAGAAACAAGCCGAGGTCAGTATACACAAGGTCCAGAAAGCAGAAGTGCAGGAGCAGTCAGGAGCTTGATCAGAAAGCAGGAGATCGGAAAATTCACAAGCAAAGACAGGTGGGAAAAGACAGGTATAAATACAACACCACAGCTGATTGGCAGAAGGACAGAGAAGCGAGATAGGCTCAAGGTAAAAGAAGAATCCTCCAGAAGCTAGACAGGTTGTCATAGCGACCTTAAGGGAACAGGTGTTTTTCTGACATATTGAGCAGCAGTAAAATGGCAGGAATGGCAAATGGGCAGAAAGGGGGTATTGAACAGAAGGACACTAAAGAGGAAAAATGGCTAATGAAAGCAGAACTATGTAGAAACCATTTGCAAATGATTGCCCTGTTAGTGCCCTTCTTTTTCACTGCCCATTTGCCAATCATTGCCCCTACATTGTTATGTCACAGAATAGAACTAAAATTTAGTTTGCATACACAAACCAGAAATATGCTTACAAAAGAGGGCAGCAATGGTAAATGAGTGTCTGTGTACAGGATCTCTAACACCAATAAGGCCCCAAGTGCTGTCCACTTGTCCCTTCCAGTGCACACTACTACTTCCTGTCCTCCTGCTCTCTTTGGTCCCTCTCTCCTTCCTGCATACCAATGCTGTACTGAGCGCCGGTCCGTAGTGTCTCCCTGATCTTTCCCTAGTCCCTCCCTCCTTCCTGGGTAACAATGCTGTACTGAGCGCCGGTCCGCAGTGTCTCACTCATCTTTCCCTAGTCTCTCCCTCCTTCCTCGGTAACAATGCTGTACTCTCCGCCGGTCCGCAGTGTCTCCCTGACCTCTCCCTCTTTCCTGCATACCAATGTGTCTTCCTGCTTGCTCCCTTGCTGAATGTCAGGAAGATGTTTCCTCCTGCTCCATGACAGAGAATTGCTATTGTGGCATACGGCGCTGATAAGCACGTTTGCCAGTACACCGCTGGTGCTCTGTTCGTGTCCCCATTGCGCTCCCCTGCTGAGTACACTGTGGAAGTTTGGGCGGCCATGGGCCACCCACAGAAACCTTGGGCTTTGGGTTGCCTTCCGAAAAAAATATTATTATAACCCATTATGCAACAAGGACATTCATTCACATTGTGGGATAGTAGGCGAAGGAATCCAAATTGTTCCTTTCTGCCCCTAGTGGCCAACTATGCATCCAGACCCGCTGACGTATAGTGCAGGTAACGCCTATAAAGTACAAAGCAATTTATTCCAAATTCAGTGTAAGATATGGAAACCATGACTGGGAGTAGGGCTTCGGAGGTCCTATAGGTAAAGTGAGTTTTGTCTCTCCTTTATAGGGTAAGTAAACTTTTCGTTTACTTACCATATGTGTAAGTGCTGAGCCGTTGGTTTCTTGTCGGCTTTTTATGGAAAGCCGAGCAATTGGTGTATGGGCTCAATAGAAAGTCTATGAGAAGCCGGACAGAAACAATGCAGTTTAACGCTGAACAGAGCGCTTCTGCTACTATGTTTTAGCGATCCTGGTAATGCTAGACTGCTGCTGTGTTATATCTGGTTGGGTATGAAAAATGGGGGGGAACCCACGTCTTTTTTTTTAAATGGAATAAATGTCGTACCAGTAAGATACAACGCAGCAACAGCAGCCTAGCATTACCAGGGGGGGAAGGGTCACTGTGTTTGGCCTTTCCCAGCCTAAAAATACCAGCCTGCTGCCGCTCCAGTAGCCGACCATCACTACAGATGGTCGGGTACTGGATGGTACCCGGCTCTTCCCGGTACCCCTGGTGGAGGTGGGTACCGGGGTAATATTGGGGGGGTTAGTGCTAGCCACTGCACCGGTTAACATTCAGCCCCGCCGAAGTAATGGACGCTGTCTATCAGCCAGTAGCCATTACTAAGGCAGAAGTAACGAAGTAAAAAAAAAAAATCAAGGACATACAAAAAATATTTTAGTGAAATAAAAAAGCCCCACACAATCCTCGTTAACCATTTTATTGAGAATAAAAATCCGTAATCTAAGTAGTCCTTGAATCCGACGTAGTCCAACAAAGACAAAAAAAATGATCCTGTGTGATACTATCTGGTGAACCACTGTATCTAATCCTATACATAGCTAAATTGTCAGAGTGCTACAGATATGCTGTCTATATATATATATATATATATACACACACACATATACATACTCGCACACACATTCTTTTGGGGGGGGGTGAACATACGTTAGTACAAAGATACTTTCTGCTGGGGAACTGTATCTAAGTCTATCATGTGTGATACTGTCTGTTGGGCCATGTATCTAAGCTTAGCATGTATGATACTGTCTGCTGAGACAAGGAGGGTATGTGGGACTACCTACAGGGGACTTAATGGCACTGTCTACAAGGGGAATGTATGGCAGGGGGACTGTGTGTGGAACCATACAGGAGGGTAGTGGCACTATATACAGGGGGCATTGTGTGGGGAACTCTCTACAAGTGTCTTTGATTAGAGCCCCGAGACATAACTTTGCTTGGGGCTCCAGAAATGCCAAATTTGCCTCGGAGGGTTAGTACAAGGATACTTCCTGCTGGGGCCCGATATCTACGGCTACATTCACATGAGCGTAACAGACTTACGTAAAAAAACGCAAGTAAATCTTCCCGTGTGCGTTGTGTTTTACATCGGTGTGCTTTTTGTGTGGCATGTGTTTTTCATGCACATGCAAGCACTTTTTTTTTTCAGTGTAATGGTTGCGTAAAACATCGACGATGTGCTGTCCGTGAAAATGCACCAATAAAGGTCATGCAGTGAGTTTCACGCAACGGACACTCGCTGCGTGAAAACTCACGCATGTGTGAATAGCTCCATTGATATCAATGGGTCCGTGAGCTGTGCGTTATTTCAACACACAACACATGGACGAGATTCACGCTCATCTGAATGAGCCCTAAGCCTATCATGTGTGATATTGTCTGCTGGGGCCCTGTATCTAAGCCTATCATGTATGATACTGTCTGCTGGGGCCATGTATCTAAGCCTATCCGGCATGATACTGTCTGCTGAGACAATGCATCCAAACCTATACAGCAGTGTAGCTATAGGAGCCTTAGTCTTATAGATATGCTATCTCCGATATGTATGTATTTTTTTGGGGGGGGGGGGGGGGAGTAAATATATGTTTTGGGGCTTGTGCCCCTGATCTTTTAAGATGCTAGCAATGCCCCTGCTTATTGTTCTGCATTATGGAGAGTTTCGAGCAGAAACACCGATGGAATATCTATAGTATATACCAGAAATGTTTGATTAGTGGGCATTTGACCATTGGGATTCCATTTTCATCCCATTCTAATGATCAATGGTTGTACCCCCGCTGATTAAAAAATAAATATGCCAAAGATGTTTATGGTTAGAATACCCCACTAATGCAAGTACACACTTTATTTCAGACCAGTTATATAGGGATGACATATTACTCAACATTGTATGACGTAAGTTCTTATAACTCGGAAAAGCAAAACTTATGCCAATTTCAAAGGATGGAGGAAACAAGAAAGTCCAAAGAAAGTAAACATGTGGAGAACATACAGGGGCAGATTAACTAAGACTGGCGTTTCATACTGCAGCTTTGCTGGATTAAGAGGTGGTAGATCTGTCGCATCTTTCCCTTGCGCCATCTCCCCCATCGGACATACAATAAGAAAAATTATACTCACCTGACTGCTCCTCTTCACCTCTCCGGCTCCCCTCAGACTCCCTCAGCATGCCGCGGCTCATACATGGTCATAGGTCATATATGTGATGCAGCATTTAATGTCCTGAGTGCCGCGTCACGTACATCATCCTGATGCTGCTCAGCGTCAGGACCTTGTATGATTTGCGGAATGCTGTGGGAGCATAAGGGGACCTGGAGGGGAGAAGCAAAGATGTGAGGTGAGCATACTTTTTTTTTTAATTGCCCAATGGGGAAGGGCGGTAGTCTGATCGGAGGGGGCTATGTACGAGGCCTCTACCTTCCTACATCCCGCAGAGTGTAATCTATGCCAGCTCATAGCTATAGATTCCGACTATAATTTACACCAGTTACTAATAAATTTGTCAGGCTAATGTTGCCTCGCCTCCTTTTGGGAAGCCACGCCCCTATTTACAAAGTGGCAAGGGCGACATAAAATGCCCAAAAGTCACAAATTGCAACTTTTCTACACCAGTAAACTAGCATAGAAAGTTTGATAAATTCCCCACAAATATTGTGTCCAAAGGTTGTCCTGGTCAGATTTGAGCCCTAGACTCCAATGCAGCAACATATAACAACGCTAACAATTGTACCACTGGGAACGACTCTTTCCTCACAAAATCTCTATTATACAGTAACAATTATCATGTTTAGTTGTCGCTACTGATATGTTAATAAATGACGACCATGAGCTGCACGTTATAAATGTCATTATATAATATCCATCATGCGTATGAATGTGACTATTATGTCTCGGGCTTATTTTTAATTACATAAATTCAGGAGACTTGTTTCATAGCAAATGTGCTAGAAAACCTAACAAACAAACATAATTTCATCACATAATAACACTACCAGCTTAAATATATTTATTTCAAGCTACTTGTCCAGCATGAGCTTAATTAACTGAATCTCTGCGGGAAGATGGTAAATTATTTGAAAATAAGAAAACTCCAGCACGACAGTCGAACCATTATCATGAAATGTAAATAACAAGTGAGGTTTGTTAAATCAATAATATTCATTTAATTAGAAGAAGCAATCCTTACGGTGAATGCATCAAAGAGCAACTCTCCTTTGGGGACCTGCTGGGATAGGCATTAGGAATGTAGATGGAGGTGTTTAGTCTTAAAGTGATTTATGCAGAAACTATCATGGAAGAACTAGTAACTATGTCTTACTCTAACTGAGAGTTGTATGCTATTTCTTTACCTTTGCTTTATACATTGGAAGTAAATTTGTATATACGATGGCCGCAGTCAATATAGGAAGATCAAATTTCCCATTTATTGACCATTCCTTCTTAGAACACTATTAATTTATTAAGCATTGCTAATGCTGAGTCTACCCATCTACTAATTGGTAATAGTTTTTGTTCATCTACAGCAGGGGTAGGCAAACTTTTTTGTATGGTATGCCGATAAAAAAAAAAGAATGATGAAGTGTGCCACACAAACATGAAAGTCATGAAAGTCATATATGATACGTGACATAAATCGATTAATTAGTTAAGAAATGTTACATTTTGGTGTAACACTTGTCCCTGACCTTCTTTGCAAAGATGATCCATCTGTGGGGACTGCACATAGGAGAGACTGCAGCTACTGAACACCAGCTTGAAGGGAACTGCACACAGGAGAGACTTTGGCTGCTGAACACCAGCTTGGGGTTGCTGCACACAGGAGAGTGAGCAACTACTGAACACCAGCTTGGGGGGGGGGGGTGAACGTAGGAGAGACCATTGCTGCTGAACACCAGATGGGGGCGTGCACATAGGAGAAACCGTGGCTACTGAACACCAGCTTGGGGGGACGCACATAGGCGAGACCGTGGCTGCTGAACACCAGCTAGGGGTGCGCACATAGGAGAGACTGTGGCTACTGAACACCAGCTGGGGGAATGCCCATAAGATAGAGAGAGAGTGAGACTACTGACACCAGCTTGGGTGGGTGCATTTAGGAGAGACCGTGGCTACTGAACACCATCTTGGGGGGGTACACATAGGAGAGACCGTAGCTGCTGAACACCACTTGGGAGTGTGCACACAGGGGAGACTGTGGCTACTGAACACCAGCTGGGGGTATACACATAGGAAAGAGAGAGAGACTACTGAACACCAGCTTGGGTGGGTGCATTTAGGAGGGACCATGGCTACTAAACACCAACTTGGGGGGTGCACATAGGAGAAAGAGCTGTCACCTTTTGCTACCGGAGAGATCCATCCTGCAAAATAAAGCACTGCTCTCTCTCCTGGTGATACTAGCACTCTCTATAAAACAAAAATTCAGGAGCATTTTTCTTAGAACTCTTTGTGCTATTCCTCTTTTACTCTTCTTTGAAATGTATGAATTCAATTCAATCACAATGCAGGGATCGAAGAATAAAATGCTAAATAATTGTTATTAAATGGGGAGCTGGCAGGTCCTTTTTAAAGATACAAAACATATTAATTTATTTCCCCGTCACTCTACTTCACTCAACTATATGATTTCCAAAATGACCAGTGAATATAAATAATAAATAGGCCTATTTTATCTTCCATTAAGTTTTTTATTATTCTTTTCATTAATTTCTAAGTTCCAATTAGTTTGAAAATTTTCAAAATTGACAACAGGAAAATGCAGCCATTACAGCTCCTATAGAGGTTATTCTTTACCTATTTTTTATTAGATTCCTGGACAGATAAATTGGCCCGGTTAAACTTTACTTGGACAGATTGCAGAATAACTTGACAGTTTATCCATTCAGGGACATAGACATCCCCTATATGAGCTATAATGGCTGCAATTTCCTGTTGTCACTTGGAAAGTATGTAAGGAAAAATGAAGTTTTTTTGGGGGTTTTGCTTTTTTTTCCTGTTTATTAGGTTCAGAGAGCAAAAAGAGTATATATGTAATAAATATGTACAGTTCATTTTGGTATACTGTAAAGAGAATCTTGCCAATATACGTATTTATTGAGTCACAGGGTATTAATATGTTTACATTGACTATGCAGGACACAAAATAAATTTTCCCTTTGCTAAAAATCCAACATTACATTGACACATTATTTTGTGTATAATGACCCGCAACAAACAGGACCCAGACTGAAGTATGTGGATCAAATAGAACTTACATTTCGGGAACTGGGTGAAACGGAACCCATACTGTGGTATGTAGGTGAATTCTTGACAACCCATTTAATTACTTTGTACAACTATAACACAGACTAATATAGAGATCTGTCTAATAAGAGCGGTCTACCCAGGCCTGGGGGCATCCACTATGTCTATAGAAAATAATTATTTTTCCTCTAATAATGGTTATTTTAGCTCAACACTGAATGATAATAATTGTAGATTTGCTTTTGTCTTTTTCCACCGCAAATTCTCTTCGAGATTACTGGTATTTGGGCAGTAAGTATCATCTAAGCTTCTTTTGTTCATAACTGTCCTCCGATGTCCTCAAAGAAGATCCTTCACAATATGCTGGCAATCCAGGAATCGTGTATAATAAAATAAGCTCATAAAGAACTTTCATCATAGTAAAGTTTCTGTTTAATATTCTAAAGTATTAAGTATTTATTTACCTTTGATTAAAGAGGGATAAAATAAATAAATAATTGATGTGATCATCCAGAGGCCAATGCAAATTGTTTCAATTAGTCTCTTGATTACACGATATCTAATGATTGCAAGCCCAAACCGTCCTCCCAATTTATTGCACTATTTTATTCCTAGGATATGAGAAAAATTAAATCAAGTTCTTTTTTTCTGCATTCAAAATTAGCAAACGCGGCTCACTCCTTGCACCCAGAGAACAGTGTGAAAAAAATATCAATATGACCCGCTGCTACATCTTGCCTTAGGATCTAACTGTACTAGCATCTCGCACATGAAATAATGGACTTGTTACCGAGTGTTATGAACAGCGCTGTCACTGGTGAAATGGTTAATGCTGAATCTTCTTTAATTACGCGTAGATGTTAATTAGGCCTTGCACATAACTCCCGAAAAACAACATAAAACAGGCCTTTAAATCTCGTCTGGTTGTCTCGCTACCTACAAGACATATCTAATTTGGCAATACTATTATCTAAAGACTAAGTGGATTGTGCTTCTCCAGTAAGTTTTAAATTCCCCAGATGAACTGACATATGCTGCCCTGGATTGCTGACTCGATAAAGTTAAACACATTAAAGGAATGACATTTCCCTAGTAGTTTAACTTTACATTCATCCGTAACAATTACTTGGATTGAGACACTAAAAATTAGTTTTTTAGAACCTTATTTTCCTCTATCAGGGGGGCCGAATAAATATTCAATATTCAATAGAGGATTTGAAAATATATTGGAATATAACCATTCTACTCTCAAGCTACGTAGTAGTGACAATCTATACGTTAGTCGTTTCCCTATTGGCGTTGGACCATTACCTCCAAAAGCTTGTATACTTAGCACTTTCTCCGTTTCGCAATCTTGTGTTGGATTCAGCATTACACCATTGATATCCAATGTACAGAGGCTTCCTTATAAGACTTCACTATGATTCGAAAGTTCACAATTGCATTTTCTAGAACAGTCAATTATTGACTGGAATTAACCCCCATTGATTAAAGTGAGATTCCACTTTTTGAACAATAAAGTAATTTTTTCCCCTGCCTGCGGTTGTGTATTTACGCCTCAGATCCCACCTACTGCATGTTTTGCCTCCTTCTCCGCAGCTGTTGATGACTTCCTGTATTGGTGACCGCGCTATCTATACATGTAATAAGCACCTTATCTGTGGTCACCGGTAGTGGCAGGTAATGTATTTCCTATAGAAACTCCAGGGTAGCTCATAAGTGCACTGTTATCATATTGTACAGTAAAGGTCCCCTTACCCAGCCTGACGTGGGCCGTGTAAACAAGCGCCGATCAACAAGACAGCTCGTGGAACGGCGCTTGTTTTCTCCTTTCACAAAGAGCTATGCGTGGGGATGAGCGCTCGTTACTCCGATCTTTCTATCATGTCGGCAGCGCATCTCCCTGTGTACACCGGGAGATGTGCAGCCAACAATGATAATATTTTAGGCTGCCTAAACCATACGATCAACCGATGAACGAGCGTTTGTTCATTCATCAGCTTTTCATTGCTGTGTTTACACAGGGCAATGATCGTGTACGAGCGTTCTATTTTCCGTTTGCCCGATAATTGGCCCATGTAAAAGGGTCTTAACTCTGTGACATTTTTTAAGTTATCTATTTTCCTATGCTGACTCCCAAATGGCTCAGGACAACAATACTCCAAGGACATTGACAGTTTAGGCCCCAGATCTGGCCTAGTAGAAGACAGAGAGGAATCTGCAGAATGGCCCCATTTAGGCAAATGAACCTTTGGGAGAAATTATACCTTCATACATCTGGCCACAAGCTGAGTGGGTTAAGATTATAAGGACTGAAGGGATTGAAGTCGCCCTCTTTGGTGGATTGATGGAACACTTCTGCATGGTGACTACGTCAGAACTTTAGTCAATGAATTCCTGTATTGAACCACAACCACTTTCCGTGACAATTTTGAGAAAGGATCAGTGTATCCTGATCATACTGTTTTATTTATCTAGGACATGACATGAGAACTATGTTTATAGGAGTCCGATAAGCAACAGAAAGATTTTTGATAATACATACAAGTAGTTAACCATTAAAACACACGTCAAACACAAGGCCTGCAGGCCGAATCCGGCCCGCCACCTCATTTTATGTGGCTCGCGAATCAGGTTTTTACATGCAGCGCCACAACAGCAGGACTTCTAAGTCTGCAAAAACAGGTGTTATTTTCTGCCACCCATAGTGTTTGGCAGAAAAAAGCACCCTCCGGGATTTAGTTGTTCCGGAACATTGCGCTGCGTATGCGCCAAGAAGGACATGTGCCATGCAAAGGGAAGAGTATGCGAACGCGGGCAAATTTTCAATCTGAAAATATGCAGACCGCGGCCAAGTGAGTAAGTCTGAGTGAGGTCAGTGCCAAGAGTGGACCACTACCGCTCTTCGATCTGGGACCAATGTGGCCTGGGGCGCTCTGGGCCCTATGTGTGGCACTCTCTACAAGTGGTCTGTGTGGCACTATCTACAGGGGGGGGGATGTGTGGCATTATCAACAGGGAGGGCTGTGTGGCACTCTACAAGTGGGGCTCTGTGGCACTCTACAAGGGGGCTGTGTGGCACTCTACAAGGGGGCTGTGTGGCACTCTACAAGGGGGCTGTGTGGCACTCTACAAGGGGGCTGTGTGGCACTCTACAAGGGGGCTGTGTGGCACTCTGTACAAGGAGAGGTGTGTGGTACTCTGTACAAGGAGAGGTGTGTGGCACTCTGTACAAAGGGGGTCTTTGTGGCACTCTGTACAAGGGGGGAATGTGTCGGGGACCTGCATCTACAAGAGTGGGTGTTTGGCGCTTTGTACAGGAGACCTTCTGTGTTGCGCTTTCTACAGGGGCCTCAACTGGGGCATTATCACTGTGTCGGGGCACAGTTACTGAGGGGGCACTTTTATTATGTCAAGCACTGAGGGATCATTGTTACCATCTGGGGCACTGTGGATTAACATACATGTAACTACTCCTTAAGGCCTTATTCACACGGACGTGTCAATTTTGCGCGCGCAAAAGTTCAGTGTGGCATCAGCATATGGTGCGTGGCTGCGTGATTTTCCCGCAGCCGGCATCATTATGACACTCTGTATGTATGTTTACAAACAGAAAAGCACGTGGTGCTTTTCTGTTTTCATTAATTGATTTTACTACTGTAGCGCGGCACCCGGAAGTGCTTCCGTGTGCCTTGCGCAATTTGCACGAACCCATTGACTTCAATGGGTGCGTGCTGCGCAAAACACGGGCAAGAAAAGGACATGTTGTGTGTTTTACGCAGCGCACATACGCTGCGTGAATATAAATGACAGTCTCAACGGCCCCATTCACTAACATAGGTCCGTGCGACGCGCGTGAAAATCACGCGCGTAGCACGGACGTATAACACGTTCGTGTGAATAAGGCCTAATAGTTAAGCGAGCGGTTACATTAATATAGTCTTACAATTACAATCGGCCCTTTGAGGGCAACCAGAAGGCTGATGTGGCCCTCAGTGAAAGTAAGTTTGACACCCCTGCATTAAAACATAATATATAGCATACACCGTGATCCAAATTATTATGCACATTGGATTTAAGTGTCATAAACATTTAATTATTAGTTATTCAATGAAACTCATGGATGGTATTGTGTCTTAGGGCTCTTTGGATCATTGTAATCAATCTCAGACACCTGTGATAATTAGTTTGCCAGGTGTGCCCAATCAAAGGAAAACTACTTAAGAAGGACGTTCCACATTATTAAGCAGACCACCGGTTTCAAGCAATATGGGAAAGGATCTCTCTGCTGCCGAAAAGCGTGAAATAGTGCAATACCTTGGACAAGGTATGAAAACATTGGATATTTCAAGAAAACGTAAGCATGATCATCGTACTGTGAAAAGATTTGTGGCCGATTCAGAGCACAGACGGATTCGTTCAGATAAAGGCATAATGAGGAAGGTTTCTGCCAGACAAATTAATAGGATTAGGAGAGCAGCTGCTAGAATGCCATTGCAAAGCAGCAAACAGGTATTTGAAGCCGCTGGTGCCTCTGGAGTCCCACGAACCTCAAGGTGTAGGATCCTCCAGAGGTTTGCAAGTGTGCATAAAGCTATTATTCGGCCACCCCTAAACAATGCTCACAAGCAGAAACGGTTGCAGTGGGCTCAGAAATACATGAAGACTAATTTTCAAACCGTGTTGTTTACTGATGAGTACCGTGCAACCCTGGATGGTCCAGATGGATGGAGTAGTGGATGGTTGGTGAATGGCCACCATGTCCCAACAAGGCTGCGACGTCAGCAAGGAGGTGGCGGAGTCATGTTTTGGGCTGGAAACATGGGGAGAGAGCTGGTAGGCCCCTTTATGCTGCCCTCAGTGAGTACAATATATTGTGGATGACATGTTCATTTAAGAACTATACAGATAAGAATGTAAAAAAATACCACTTAATGAAGACTCCTTTATCAATGATGCATTCATAGTTTGTACATTTTCTTTCAGCCAAGTTTAAATGTTATCAAATCTATTGTAGCTAATATGGACTTTATAGTCTCCTATGTTAGGAATGCATTATATTGAATGCACACATACTTGGTCTCATAAATCCTATGGGGTTTTAAAAGCATTAGAGATATTCAGTCTCAATTTAATTCTTCATGGTCTTCTTGTTTATTATCCTATAAAAGCTTTACAATATTGTAAAGCTACATAGTAAGGGTACTGCACATACAATATGCATAAAAAAGTAACAGTGTTCAAGCAAAGAAGTCAGTTAGGTTTCTTTGCTATTTATTGTAGACTATTGTGGACTTTAAGAAGGCCTTTGACTCAGTGTGGCACCCGGGCATATTCCTGAAACTGCTGGAGAGCGGAATAGGAGGTAAAACCTATGACGTCATCAGAAGCTCCTACACAGAGAACAGATGCAGCGTGAAGGTGAACGGGAGAAGAACGGCTGATTTCCAGCAGAGCCGAGGAGTCAGACAAGGCTGCAGCCTCAGTCCAACGCTCTTCAACATCTACATCAATGAACTGGCCACAGCTCTGGAATCCTCCTCAGCACCAGGTCTCGCCCTCCATGACACCCAGGTGAAATTCCTGCTGTATGCAGATGACCTTCTGTTACTATCACCAACCGAGAAAGGTCTCCAAGACAACCTGCAAATCCTAGAAAAATTCAGCTCCACGTGGGCACTACCCATCAATGCCAAGAAAACCAACATCATGGTGTTCCAGAAGAGAAACTCAAAATCCCCCAGGCACCCGACCTTCACACTAAATAACGCCACAATCACAGCGACCGACAGGTACACTTACCTGGGCCTAGAAATCAACCAATCAGGAAGCTTTAAACAAGCCATAGAGATTCTGAAAGACAAGGCGTGCAAAACCTTCTATCAGACGAAAACTCTATCATCTCAAACCACCAGTGACGGTCTGGCTGAAAATCTTTGACTCCATCATCTCCCCAATCCTCCTGTATGCCAGTGAAGTCTGGGGTCCGGACACATACCCAGACTGGTCAAGGTGGGATTCCAGCCCAACAGAAATCTTCCACCTAGAATTCTGCAAACACCTTCTCCAAGTCCACCGGAGTACCACAAATAGTGCCTGTCGGGCAGAACTGGGCAGATTCCCACTACACCTCACAATCCAGAAGAGGGCGCTATCATTCTGGGCCCATCTACACAGCAGCAGGCAAAGTTCCTATCACCATAAAGCCCTGTTACACCAAGGGGTCCCAGGTAAACCAGGCCCCCCAGAACATCTCACCCTGACCCGGCCTGAAGAAAATGTCACCCAGCGCGGCCTCACAAAAGCCGAAATCAAGAAGACAATAAACAAAGGCCAAGAGGAATATATCAGTGACTGGAGGAACGACATAAAGACATCCCAGAAACTGACAATATACCGGAGTCTACAGCGGGAATATAAACTGGCGCCATATCTGGAGAAACTGCCAAACCCCAGAGACAGACAGATCCTGAGCCGCTACAGACTGAGCGCCCACAACCTGCTCATCGAATCCGGGCGCCACAGACAGGTGCAAGAACACCTGTGACTGCAGAAATACAGCAGACAAAAAATGGCGACAGCACCCTGCAACACTAATGCCACCTAAACCACTAAATATAAATAAATATGCACTAAAGCTAAATCTACTTACAAATAGGGAGGTTCTTAGTGCACATTTTGATCAAAAAGTGTTAGCCCACCTGCCACGACAAGGCGACCTCTGTAAGGTGGGAACCTACGCTGCACATACACCCAGAACTGGGACTAAGCCTACATATATACCTGGGGATGGTAGGATCCAGCATTGAACTGATTAAAATCACCCAGGGCAGAATGGGAGGAGTGCAAGAACAACAAGTGGAGGCAGTCACTAACCCCACATATATGGATCACATAAACACAACAAAAAGTTGAACAGCACATTCCAACTAAATGATACAAAATGTATGCAGGTGCAAGAACACCTGTGACTGCAGAAATACAGCAGACAAAAAATGGCGACAGCACCCTGCAACACTAATGCCACCTAAACCACTAAATATGCACTAAAGCTAAATCTACTTACAAATAGGGAGGTTCTTAGTGCACATTTTGATCAAAAAGTGTTAGCCCACCTGCCACGACAAGGCGACCTCTGTAAGGTGGGAACCTACGCTGCACATACACCCAGAACTGGGACTAAGCCTACATATATACCTGGGGATGGTAGGATCCAGCATTGAACTGATTAAAATCACCCAGGGCAGAATGGGAGGAGTGCAAGAACAACAAGTGGAGGCAGTCACTAACCCCACATATATGGATCACATAAACACAACAAAAAGTTGAACAGCACATTCCAACTAAATGATACAAAATGTATGCAGGTGCAAGAACACCTGTGACTGCAGAAATACAGCAGACAAAAAATGGCGACAGCACCCTGCAACACTAATGCCACCTAAACCACTAAATATAAATAAATATGCACTAAAGCTAAATCTACTTACAAATAGGGAGGTTCTTAGTGCACATTTTGATCAAAAAGTGTTAGCCCACCTGCCACGACAAGGCGACCTCTGTAAGGTGGGAACCTACGCTGCACATACACCCAGAACTGGGACTAAGCCTACATATATACCTGGGGATGGTAGGATCCAGCATTGAACTGATTAAAATCACCCAGGGCAGAATGGGAGGAGTGCAAGAACAACAAGTGGAGGCAGTCACTAACCCCACATATATGGATCACATAAACACAACAAAAAGTTGAACAGCACATTCCAACTAAATGATACAAAATGTATGCAGGTGCAAGAACACCTGTGACTGCAGAAATACAGCAGACAAAAAATGGCGACAGCACCCTGCAACACTAATGCCACCTAAACCACTAAATATAAATAAATATGCACTAAAGCTAAATCTACTTACAAATAGGGAGGTTCTTAGTGCACATTTTGATCAAAAAGTGTTAGCCCACCTGCCACGACAAGGCGACCTCTGTAAGGTGGGAACCTACGCTGCACATACACCCAGAACTGGGACTAAGCCTACATATATACCTGGGGATGGTAGGATCCAGCATTGAACTGATTAAAATCACCCAGGGCAGAATGGGAGGAGTGCAAGAACAACAAGTGGAGGCAGTCACTAACCCCACATATATGGATCACATAAACACAACAAAAAGTTGAACAGCACATTCCAACTAAATGATACAAAATGTATGCAGGTGCAAGAACACCTGTGACTGCAGAAATACAGCAGACAAAAAATGGCGACAGCACCCTGCAACACTAATGCCACCTAAACCACTAAATATAAATAAATATGCACTAAAGCTAAATCTACTTACAAATAGGGAGGTTCTTAGTGCACATTTTGATCAAAAAGTGTTAGCCCACCTGCCACGACAAGGCGACCTCTGTAAGGTGGGAACCTACGCTGCACATACACCCAGAACTGGGACTAAGCCTACATATATACCTGGGGATGGTAGGATCCAGCATTGAACTGATTAAAATCACCCAGGGCAGAATGGGAGGAGTGCAAGAACAACAAGTGGAGGCAGTCACTAACCCCACATATATGGATCACATAAACACAACAAAAAGTAGATAGATAGATAGATAGATAGATAGATAGATAGATAGATAGATAGATAGATAGATAGATAGATAGATAGATAGATAGATAGATAGATAGATAGATAGATAGATAGATAGATAGATAGATAGATATGAGATACATATTAGCATTGCCAAAGCAAGTAAGAAGTAAGGGAATGAGGGATAGGGACTGAGGGCTTGGGGATAGGGACGGGGTTATACAAGTCCATGGCATATCATGTCTCTCTCAGTTTATGGCATGCAGTGACATATTGTGCCGCTGTGCCCACTGTGGTTTCCTCTTCACCCAGCAGGATGTAGAGTTTCTCTTCCTCTTCCATGGAGCTGAAGTCCGGTAAGAGATCAGAGAGTCTCCTGAAGTGAGTGTCCCTCACTGCTGAGTATTTGGAGCAGTGTAGCAGGAAGTGGGCCTCATCCTCCACGGCCTCCTGGTCGCACTGTTGGCACAGTCGGCTCTCCCTGGGCTTGTAGGTCTGTCTGTGGCGCCCGGATTCGATGAGCAGGTTGTGGGCGCTCAGTCTGTAGCGGCTCAGGATCTGTCTGTCTCTGTGGTTTGGCAGTTTCTCCAGATATGGCGCCAGTTTATATTCCCGCTGTAGACTCCGGTATATTGTCAGTTTCTGGGATGTCTTTATGTCGTTCCTCCAGTCACTGATATATTCCTCTTGGCCTTTGTTTATTGTCTTCTTGATTTCGGCTTTTGTGAGGCCGCGCTGGGTGACATTTTCTTCAGGCCGGGTCAGGGTGAGATGTTCTGGGGGGCCTGGTTTACCTGGGACCCCTTGGTGTAACAGGGCTTTATGGTGATAGGAACTTTGCCTGCTGCTGTGTAGATGGGCCCAGAATGATAGCGCCCTCTTCTGGATTGTGAGGTGTAGTGGGAATCTGCCCAGTTCTGCCCGACAGGCACTATTTGAGGTGCTCCGATGGACTTGGAGAAGGTGTTTGCAGAATTCTAGGTGGAAGATTTCTGTTGGGCTGGAATCCCACCTTGACCAGTCTGGGTATGTGTCCGGACCCCAGACTTCACTGGCATACAGGAGGATTGGGGAGATGATGGAGTCAAAGATTTTCAGCCAGACCGTCACTGGTGGTTTGAGATGATAGAGTTTTCGTCTGATGGCATAGAAGGTTTTGCACGCCTTGTCTTTCAGAATCTCTATGGCTTGTTTAAAGCTTCCTGATTGGTTGATTTCTAGGCCCAGGTAAGTGTACCTGTCGGTCGCTGTGATTGTGGCGTTATTTAGTGTGAAGGTCGGGTGCCTGGGGGATTTTGAGTTTCTCTTCTGGAACACCATGATGTTGGTTTTCTTGGCATTGATGGGTAGTGCCCACGTGGAGCTGAATTTTTCTAGGATTTGCAGGTTGTCTTGGAGACCTTTCTCGGTTGGTGATAGTAACAGAAGGTCATCTGCATACAGCAGGAATTTCACCTGGGTGTCATGGAGGGCGAGACCTGGTGCTGAGGAGGATTCCAGAGCTGTGGCCAGTTCATTGATGTAGATGTTGAAGAGCGTTGGACTGAGGCTGCAGCCTTGTCTGACTCCTCGGCTCTGCTGGAAATCAGCCGTTCTTCTCCCGTTCACCTTCACGCTGCATCTGTTCTCTGTGTAGGAGCTTCTGATGACGTCATAGGTTTTACCTCCTATTCCGCTCTCCAGCAGTTTCAGGAATAGGCCCGGGTGCCACACTGAGTCAAAGGCCTTCTTAAAGTCCACAAAACAGGCGTAAATCTTCCCATGCTTTGTATTGTGGACGTGGCTCTTGATGAGGCTGCGCAGGGTGTAGATGTGGTCAGTGGTGCGGTGGTTTGGCATGACCCAGCTTGGCTTTGGTGGAGGACATTGTGCTGGGAGAGGAAGCTGAGGATTCTCTTATTCAGGATGCTGCTGAACAGTTTCCCCAGGTTGCTGCTGACACATATCCCTCGGTAGTTGGCCGGGTCGTACCTGTCCCCACTCTTGTGGATTGGTGTTATAAGGCCTTGGTTCCAGATTTGCGGGAAGTAGCCGGCACTCAGCACTATATTAAATAGTTTGACTATTGCGGCCTGTATTTCTAGCGGGCTGTGTTTTATCATTTCTGGTGAGATTCTGTCTAGGCCGCTGGATTTTTTACACCTTATGTCTGAGGTTCTCTCTGTTACTTCTTGCAGTGTTATTGGTGTATCCAGGGGGTTTTGAGAATCTTTAAGTGTTTCCTCCATCGCCTTCAATTTTGATATTATTTGTTTTTGTTCTTGGCTTTGTTCTTCTTTCGGGATATCTTTGTAGAGGTCCCTGAAATATTGGAGCCAGATGTTGCCATTTTGAATATGAAGGTTGTTTTTCTTGCAATTTTTGCCCATGTGTTTCCATAATTCCCAGAACGAGTTGTCATGGAGGGCGTCTTGGAGTTGGGTAAGTTTGGTGGAGATGTGCCTTTGTTTTTTCTTTCGGAGGATGGTCTTGTATTGCCTCTGTATGTTGCTGTAGGCCTCCTTCAGACCGGTGTTCTATCTCATATCTATCTATCTATCTATCTATCTATCTATCTATCTATCTATCTATCTATCTATCTATCTATCTATCTCATATCTATCTATCTCATATCTATCTATCTCATATCTATCTATCTATCTATCTATCTATCTATCTATCTATCTATCTATCTATCTATCTATCTATCTATCTATCTATCTATCTATCTATCTATCTCATATCTATCTATCTATCTATCTATCTATCTATCTATCTATCTATCTATCTATCTATCTATCTATCTATCTATCTATCTATCTATCTCATATCTATCTCATATCTATCTCATATCTATCTATCTATCTATCTATCTATCTATCTATCTATCTATCTATCTATCTATCTATCTATCTATCTATCTATCTATCTCATATTTATCTATCTATCTCATATCTATCTATCTATCTATCTATCTATCTATCTATCTATCTATCTATCTATCTATCTATCTATCTCATATCTATCTCATATCTATCTATCTATCTATCTATCTATCTATCTATCTATCTATCTATCTATCTATCTATCTATCTATCTATCTATCTATCTATCTATCTATCTATCTCATATCTATCTATCTCATATCTATCTATCTCATATCTATCTATCTATCTATCTATCTATCTATCTATCTATCTATCTATCTATCTATCTATCTATCTATCTATCTATCTATCTATCTATCTATCTATCTATCTCATATCTATCTATCTATCTCATATCTATCTATCTATCTATCTCATATCTATCTATCTATCTATCTATCTATCTATCTATCTATCTATCTATCTATCTATCTATCTATCTATCTCATATCTATCTATCTCATATCTATCTATCTCATATCTATCTATCTATCTATCTATCTATCTATCTATCTATCTATCTATCTATCTATCTATCTATCTATCTATCTATCTATCTATCTATCTATCTCATATCTATCTATCTCATATCTATCTATCTCATATCTATCTATCTATCTATCTATCTATCTATCTATCTATCTATCTATCTATCTATCTATCTCATATCTATCTATCTATCTATCTATCTATCTATCTATCTATCTATCTATCTATCTATCTATCTATCTATCTATCTATCTATCTATCTATCTATCTCATATCTATCTATCTCATATCTATCTATCTATCTATCTATCTATCTATCTATCTATCTATCTCATATCTATCTATCTATCTATCTATCTATCTATCTATCTATCTATCTATCTATCTATCTCCTATCTATCTATCTATCTATCTATCTATCTATCTATCTATCTATCTATCTATCTATCTATCTATCTATCTATCTATCTCATATCTATCTATCTCATATCAATTCAATTCAATTTTTTCAATTCAAAGAAGCTTTATTGGCAGGACCAAATACATATTAGCATTGCCAAAGCAAGTAAGAAGTAAGGGAATGAGGGATAGGGACTGAGGGCTTGGGGATAGGGACACATCTAGGGTCGGGGTTATACAAGTCCATGGCATATCATGTCTCTCTCAGTTTATGGCATGCAGTGACATATTGTGCCGCTGTGCCCACTGTGGTTTCCTCTTCACCCAGCAGGATGTAGAGTTTCTCTTCCTCTTCCATGGAGCTGAAGTCCGGTAAGAGATCAGAGAGTCTCCTGAAGTGAGTGTCCCTTACTGCTGAGTATTTGGAGCAGTGTAGCAGGAAGTGGGCCTCATCCTCCACGGCCTCCTGGTCGCACTGTTGGCACAGTCGGCTCTCCCTGGGCTTGTAGGTCTGTCTGTGGCGCCCGGATTCGATGAGCAGGTTGTGGGCGCTCAGTCTGTAGCGGCTCAGGATCTGTCTGTCTCTGTGGTTTGGCAGTTTCTCCAGATATGGCGCCAGTTTATATTCCCGCTGTAGACTCCGGTATATTGTCAGTTTCTGGGATGTCTTTATGTCGTTCCTCCAGTCACTGATATATTCCTCTTGGCCTTTGTTTATTGTCTTCTTGATTTCGGCTTTTGTGAGGCCGCGCTGGGTGACATTTTCTTCAGGCCGGGTCAGGGTGAGATGTTCTGGGGGGCCTGGTTTACCTGGGACCCCTTGGTGTAACAGGGCTTTATGGTGATAGGAACTTTGCCTGCTGCTGTGTAGATGGGCCCAGAATGATAGCGCCCTCTTCTGGATTGTGAGGTGTAGTGGGAATCTGCCCAGTTCTGCCCGACAGGCACTATTTGAGGTGCTCCGATGGACTTGGAGAAGGTGTTTGCAGAATTCTAGGTGGAAGATCTCTGCTGGGCTGGAATCCCACCTTGACCAGTCTGGGTATGTGTCCGGACCCCAGACTTCACTGGCATACAGGAGGATTGGGGAGATGATGGAGTCAAAGATTTTCAGCCAGACCGTCACTGGTGGTTTGAGATGATA